>NC_133220.1:966055-1193555 GCF_040436345.1 Pagrus major | reverse complement strand
GTGATTAGCTCCTCGGGCTCATTAGTCATGCATATTGAAATGTGAACATATGCTGCTCCTGTTTTATTTGCATTCTTAAGCCTCGGCAGGGAAGAGGAAGAAGCATTTGCATACTTGCAGCAGCCCACCAGAGATGGAAATAGCTGCAGACCCTTTTTAGAGTTGTGTAACCAACAACATCAGTGGTCATCATGTTTTCCTCCATCACCCATCTGCCCACTCACTCTTTAATTATCTCATACTTTATATTTTGTTTTAGCAGGAACACATAAAACATGTGAGATAGTTTTTTATGTGTGAAAGTGAGGCTGTTTGTCGGGTTATAAAGTTTGAAATTTGAATTCACAGCCGGGACTGAGCTGAGCCTCGGTAGCTAACGGTAGCTAGCACAGAGCTGCAGTTTGGTTGCTGCCCCTCATGTTTTTTGGAGCTACCTTCAAACTCTGGCTATATTTTTTACAAATTCTACTTTCAAGAGCAGAAGGCTCATTAAATTTGTGTTCTTGCCTTATTTGCAGGAGAACCGTCCGAGTCAAGCCTGCAAATTTGAGGCTGCTGCCGGCTACCCTGGTTCACATGGGGAAGAGGTCCTTCTGAGAAATCAACAAAGTTTTATGAATCTATCAAACACTGTTAAAAGTTATCAGTGAATCTCAAACACATGAGCGTGAAAACTTCCAAAATCAGAGCTCCAAGTTAGTATGTAACATATGGCACGCCAGGCAGGGGTGGGGAAAAAACACATCATCTTAATTTGTTTTATCCACATTTCTTTTATCAATAATTCTTCTCATCTTTAAAGAAAGAATGAAACAGTAGTTTTCTTCTTGCAGGGATGGACAGATGGGTCGGGATGGAGAACAGCAGCTTCTACAACATGTTTTGTAGCTGCAGTGTTGGTGTTTGGTGAGAGTGTGATCCTAATTTGTTCATTCATATCCAGCATTCAATAATACAGTGGAATACATGTATATAATGTTTTTCTTGTCCTGTCCGACAGACTTTAAAGACTTTAGAAGACAAAAAAATTAAAATAATGTATTTAATTAAACAGGTTTCAGCTGTTATCAAAGACTGGGTCTAATTCTGACACATTCAGTTTCTACAACATGTCGTCATGTCTTACATAAAGGAGGTGATGGGAGCGTGGGCTGCCTGCCCAGCTGTCATGGGAGGTAATTTATGCACATACAGCAGAGCTTTGTTGATCAAAGTAGTGATGAAAAAAGAGAGACAGAAACATGCAGCGCAAATGAGAGAAAGAAGAGGACAAAGACTGTCGACTGTCTGTCTTCCTGCTGGGTGACTTTCCCCAGGACGTCTCTGCTTTGATCAGAGTTTCACCCCGAAAACTTTTTGTGGACGACAGAAAACACTGTGAGAAGCAGGAACACCGAGGGTCGGATGTTTAAATGATGAGTTCACACCAGAAGCATTCGTAGCCCGAACTTTGGGGGGAGTTTTACTCACGAATGGACACGAGGCAAACTGCAGAGCAAATAATTGAAAAACAAACATTTTCACACGGGTCAGACTTAATAAGAAGCGGGAACAGAGTGCAGACACATGGAGACACGTTAGTGGAAGATAAACTTTAACAGTAGAGTTGCAAACTGTTAATTAGTGTAAGAAACATGATGCAAAAACTGAACTTTGTGAACTTTTGAGCGCAGGTTGCTGACCTCCTGCCTCAACGCCTCCATGTACTGAATGTCTTTAAACGTGCTTGTTTGTTTCCCTGTGACTGTCTGCGTCTGTATGCTCCTCCTGTTAGATCACTAACTCCCAAACAAAGATTCCCAAGGGTGGCATCCTCATTACAGCTCGGTGTTCCCCCGGGTGATTCGTTGTGATCGATGTGTGAGAGAGGGAGGGAGGGAGGAAAAGAAGAGAAACCAAAGCAGCAGCAGCGCTCCAACAGTTTAGTATCTCCCTGACCTTGGTGTGTTGGTGTCCAGCACAGTTGCACAGGTGGGAGGAGGAGAACAAACAGGTGGGAGGTCGATTTAAATGAGGGAGCATGAGGTGAGCTGTTGGTGTTGTGCAGCATGTTGGGTCTGAAACATCAATCTGTCTGATGTCCATCTGCTGATTTTATCTGCAATATGTGGAGCAAATGCACAACAATGACTGAATATGTACATAAAAAGTTTGAAGTGATAGATTGTTTTTAAGTCGTCGTCAGACATTAACATTTTGACGTGTTTAAAGCAGAAGTCTGCACTGACCTGCAGATGAATGAGTGATTTTTACAGCATCTGTCCACAGCTGCTCGTGCTGCATGAACAGACCGTCCACCTTCTTTAAATCATGTGGGAGACGTGAGATTACATTAATCTTCTGTGTCATTTCCTCCTTTCTGACTCTTTTGTAGAAGAAGTGGTGTTTCATTTTGTATTCATAATCTTTTAAAGACGCATCTGTAGAATTTCTCACCTCAAAAATCACACGTAAAGTCAGAATCCTGCATTATCAAAGCTCTGATGGGAGCATTGTGATGAAACTACAGCTGGCAAACAGTCTCAACACACTGTACACATTAAAGTGTCCCTGCAGACATCTGATGACCTCCAGTCGTCCACTGTGTCAGAGACATTCAGAGCAGACTCAACACTTTTTATTTCAGTTCCAGGACGCAGACTGATCAGAACTTCCCTCAATCAGAAAGAACAAACGACAGCAAAGTCTCATCAGGGCCTGAAGAAAGATGAGTTTCAGTTACATTGAGGTCTGCAGTGGCTCAAGGAGAGAATGAGAATGAACCAGGTGTGTGATCCCCCACCTCTCTTAAGTCTTCATGAAAGGGCGTCGCCCTGAGTGGTCATGTGGGGAAAGCCCCAAGCTGCTCTCACTCATTAACTACAGCTTCATCTCCACACCTGCACAACAGGTGAGCTGAAGCTACTGCAATCAGCTCAGAGGGAGTTTGACATTCAGCTAAAACAAAAGCGTATGATGAGCTACAAACCAACGTAGATGTGATTCCTCAGGGCAGTGACAGCTAACACGCTACCAATGAAGGAGAAACTGCAGAATTACTCTGCAGCATTTTATCTTCCAAAGAAAATACAGAGAAAAACCAATTTCACACTAATACAAGATTCATGTGTTAAAAAAAGGATGTGTTTAGTTTGAATCGGCGTCTCCTGAGGGGACGTGGGGACACGAGGAGAGACGAGGTGGGACGTCTCTCTCAGAGGAGACAGTTGTGTTCGCGTGCTTCACACGTTCATCAGCAGAAAGCCTCTTTTCTTCATCCTCTTCTTCATTTGGACTCTGTTTCCTCCTCACTGTCTAACACAGCTCTCTGTAACTCTCTCCCTCTCAGCTCACTCTGTAGTCTCGCCTCTTCCTCCCCCACCTCCCCCTCGCTTTCCCCCTCGCTTCATCTCAACCTCTCAGCCGCTCTGTCTCCCTTTATCTTGCGTCTCTCTCCTCCCCCCTGCATGCCTCTTCCTTTCATCCGCCCTCCAATTATCTTTTGTTTCTACCATCTTTCTCCCCGTCCAATCTGGCAGCGCCGATCGGAGCAGCGGTACAAAGCAGACCGTGTGGACTGCCCACAACTTCTCCTGCTTTGATTCAGATTGATGCCGAGTGCCATCGGGTCAGAATCATCGCCCACTTCTCTTCTGTGGTGCTTCACAAAAACAGAATGAGGCAGAAAATTATTCTTCTGGTTTTTGGAAGAGGTTTCCTGATTCAAGGTCGCGGGTTCAGTTTCACCAGAGAGCACCGAGTCTTAAACCAAAGCAGCAGAATCACAAATCAGTTTCACATACGAGGAGTTTGACTTGTTAGAGGAAATAAATAACAAGTTCTGTAAATGTCAGGATTTATACAGAAAAGAAAGAAATAATGTAAAATACATACATTATTGAATAACGAGAGCTGTGAGGTAAAACACAGAGGATGCAAAATAGTGACTGAAGAGTTCACGGTGCACACGATCAAACAATTTGTCTAAAATATTGACTTTAAGTATTTAAATTACATGTAAATTATTTCCATTTAATTCAATAACATAAGGTCAGTGTGAAGGGTCCCATTAACATTTATTTCTTATTATGTTGAGTAAATTTGAATAATTTTAAATAACTAGATGTGTCATTTATTAGAGACAGAATAAACTATGTGAATGTTGTTTTCTTGTTTTAGGAGTGACACTTTCAGACCGTCTCTCCTGGGAGTCGTCCATAGTGACGCTCAGTTGTTCAGAAGAAAAGTGGCAGAAATAGTTGTGAAGAAAACAGAGGGAGAAGTTCGGCCCGACTCCTCTCACCTTCACACAGCTGACGAATCACAGCGCTGGGTGATGAATGATGATCGTTGGTTTGGAAAGTTACGATCTGACGTCTGAAAGGTAACTGGGGGTTTCTCTTGAAGGAATCTGACATCCAACAAACACTCCTAAAGAAGCGTCCTGGTAGCTATTACCTGTTTTTCAACAAAATGAGTGCGTGAAGGTAAACCCACTAAAAATAGGTGATCGACTCCTTTCCACACCGAGTCGCACTTTGGTTTGTAGTGATCGTGACAAAACAAGCGTCCACCACAGATCAAAAATAAACTGGGAATGTTATTAAATATGTACCAAATATTGCAGTCTAATCAAAATAATAAGAAGGATTTCCCTGAGTCGATTAATAAAGTTCTTCTTCTTCCTAATCAATGAATTAATGCAAACAAAAGGTGGCTTAGGTCAACAAAATAAGAGCCTCATTAACCTGCCAACTAAATATACCTGGATATTTTCAAGATCCACGTGTTGTTCTCCAAGAACTTAACACAAACGTTGAACAGCGCTCTATTTCACAATGTTAAAAAATCCTGGATCCGTCCCTTTATCTGGATCTGCACCAGAGTTTACTGGGTCGACTCTGGACTGAGACTCATCCTCCGTCCAAGTTTCATGGAAATCCGTTCAGTAGTCTTTGCGTCATCCTGCTGACTAACCATCCCGCTTGGTGAGTACTGACACGATTATGTCTCAGGCTTTTATTCTGAAAAGTACAAAAGTAGAAGAAGACTTTCTGTATGTGCTCTTGTTGTAAGCATGATAATATGGCCTCTTCTGTGATCGATCATCTTTAAACGCTTCACAAACCGTATTTGGAAGTTCCTTCAACTTCTCCACATTCATGCAGCAGCTGCAGCCGGATTAACTCGATCCAACGAGCGCTCCTGAAGAAGTGTAGCAGCAGCTGAAGTCACGTCGGACTTCACACAGCTGAACATGCAAACACAATACCGGAGTACTGCCGGGTTTGATCGGCAGTCTTCTGCTGTGTAATGGACTCAACAGTGCAAAGAGTGAAGTCAAAGCAGCGACATGAAAATAAAAAAAGCACAGTGAAGCAGCAGACAAGAGACATTTACAAAGCTCAGTGGATATTGGCAGACTTTCCTTCGCTGGCACCACCTGAAGGAGACAAAAGGTCTGAGAGTCAATATGGAGTTTGTAGGTAAATGACTTCTGACAGAGAGAATACTAAGTTTTCTATGTTTCATGCTGGCAGAGCTGGATTATCCCACAGAGCTCAACAGACAGCTGATCAATAGGACTGAATAGTGGAGAGTCTGGTTCCCAGGTGGGAGGATAACGCTCATGCTGAGGTGAGTTTTGATGAATTATGCCAAAGTTTCAGACATGAAACCCATCAAGTGTTGTTGTCTTTATACACTTGATCTCTATCTCCTCCTGAGGATCTGTCTCAGTGCTGGAGGGTCAGCAGGTTTATAAATGTGGGCTTTCTCCTCCAAATTACCACACGAGCTGCGGCGTATCTATGTAAACATTCCCAGCATACCGTTCAGTGTTGACACAACGCTCACACACACACTCCTACACACACATGCATACAGTGGCTACACACATGAACACTGACTGCATTATCTCTCCCTGAGCCCCCGAGGGTCCACGTGCCGGTACGTACCAGCTGATCGCGCCAAGATTGGGAAAATAAAGTTCCTCCGAGTGGAGACGGACAGCTGGAGACCAACGCTGGAGTCTTGAAGTATCCACCGAGAATCCATTCATCGTTAAATGAGTCGAAACATCTGATTAGAAAAACTCACTGATCCATTTTTTTGAGGGGGAAACTGTCGAAGAATCTTTATTTGATATGAACACGATGCTTTCATTTAAAAGCCTCCTGATGAGAACATGTCGTGTGTTTCATGTCAATGCAAACTATTTTCTTTCCCCCCAAAATTTCACAGTTTATCTACAAGATGTCGAGGTATTTGGCTCGTTTTGGGGAGAAATGGCATAATTAAACTTCTGTTTGATCATTTCCACTCACTATAATGAATGTGGCTTCGAGGCAGCAGTGAAACGAGGAGTGCCTCAGATCACCGCTGCTCAGATAAATATTACCATTAAATATATTTGAAACACCCAAAGTAAAAGCACGACTGCAGAATGACCCATTTCAGAATAAAAGCTGTATTCGATGCATCCGAGTGTTCATCACTACTTTTGCAGCTCAACGTCAGAAAAACGACCATATAGTTTGACTGCAGCTTATTACGTATACATATCTATGATTCTTGTTAGGTGGCGACCTCTAGTGGCCGTAGTAATTATTACAGCAGCAAAGGAGGAACTGAGGAGAAGAAGTATATACAGCAAAAAGTCCATATAGGGAGGAGAACGGGGACGGACGGTCAGGAAGTAATTAAGTATTTTAAGCCAAACTGTGTCTTAAATCTCAGTCAGTTGTTTTCTTGCAACTGTACAACAAAAGTCCAGCCCTCCTGTTGCTGGTATGGTCATGATGTTTTGGGAGAAGCTGACAATCAGATGCATTCGGTCGTTTTGATACGAGGATGTGTTGCAGCTGGTGATGCTGGAGGTGTTTCCAACTGCTTTATATCCTGCTGCATAGCTTCATGTATAAGAATGCATCGTAATTTAAGCATTTTGAATTAATAATCAGAATCTGCAAATGACACACAGAGACGAGGTTTACAGAAAACACACTGGCCTCTAATCTAAAATAGCTCTGCTACGTGCCTGTGTGTCCATGCAGACACATGTCACTAACACACACACACACACACACACACACACACACACACACACACACACACACACACACACACACACACACACACACACACACACACACACACACACACACACACACAGCTGATAAGACTGTGGGGACAAAGTGCCAAGCAGCCAAACTTATTTTCCCCGTCAGGGTCTCTCGCTCTGTGTCGGCCGGCCTTTTGTTTCTTCGAGGTACCTTCTTTATATGTCTTCCTCTATCTCTGTGCTCAGTTTGTCTCAGCCTCTGTCTCTCTGCTCTTATCAGCTCCAGTCCACACCAGCCTCACTCCCTCTCCCCGTCTTTGTTACCGGTTCTCCCTCTCTCCTGCGCTCCCTCCCTGTTTATTTTTACATCTCTTATGTCGTCTTGCTCATCCGTAACCTGACCTATACCGCCAGCAGCTGTCTATCTGCCAGTCAGAAGCTACTCAGCCCTGTCCTAATATGTCGCCTGGCTGGCTGCTTTAGCAACAGCGGGCGGGCCGGTATTATTAGAACTACAGTAACAGTAGGAGGAAACAGGGTGACGGTGTCTGAGGCAGTCAAACTGTACACTTACCCTTATATACTGTGTAATAACATGTACAACGCTTACAGAGTGCACAAACAGAGGAGGCATGAAACTGTACGTCCCCATATGTTCATAATATATCTGCTCTTATTGACTCCCACACACACAAACACAGATTTGTACAGTGAGACAGTTTTATGCTGCAGCTGAATGCGTCTGTATTATGAAAACCTGAATGAAATATTGATTAAAAGAAGATGTAATTAGTGGGTGAAGGTGACGGAGACAATGAGAGCAGATGGAGATAAAAGAAGAGAGTTTATGAGAGTTCAGACGGGAGGAGAAGCAGCTGACCAGCTCTCTGAGCACATCATGACAACCGTTTTTATTTATTTATCCTTATGGATTTATTTCCAAGATTTTTGGCCACAAGAGGAAAAAACTCCCCAACAACTTTACAGACTGACAGCCCTGAGACATTTCCACCTTAAAATGTATAACAGCTGACGTGTTGCATGTCAACACATCCATGTTCACCGAGCGTCCGTCCGTCCAGACTAAAAACACAATCCTAAAAACAGGGTCAGCAGCATTTCTCTGTTTTAATCTGGGTCTGACTATAGACTTGGTTTTTCACCTGGATGGGAGTTTTTAAAGGACGTAGCAGTGCTGGTTTCACATAGAACAAAACAGTCTGTGTGTCGCAGGACGTAAAGCTCCCCCCGTGCAAAATAACATCTCTTTTAGGGAGTTCCGGTTTAGAAGTGTGACTCACCGGATGTGTGGTTACTCTAGTTACTCTAACACTAACCCAGCTGCTGATGGTTTGAACCTTGACAAGCTAGCAGCTGTTACCATTTCTTTTGCTGGTATTTAGCCAGGACTCGCCTGCCATCATGCAAAATAAAGTTCTACACAACACCAATTTGCAGGACCACTTTCGACTGAGATGACTGTTTTTTCTTTTATAATAAAATGAGAATTGGAGCAGCCAGACTTTCTCCAGTGTTGACACAGCGAGGTGGAGGTCGGACTCTGCCAGATAAGTGTTTTAGTGGCTCTAAAATGTTGTAATTTTGTGTGCGCTGGGCGTAAATTGAGCAAAAGTGATGTGTTTTAAAATCGATTTGATACCATTCCAGTACTGCGACTATTTTTCATAATTTTAGAAGAAAAAAGGTTCAATTTTCTTGTTCTGTGTAACTACAGTGATTGTTTGCTGGGTCCTGAGTACTGCCAACACACAGGTGACCTACTCTCAGCACTGTGCCTGAATGCATCTTGTGTAGACGGACAGAGAAGTGAAGCTGCTGCTCTGCTAACGTGCTGCTCACACTGTCTCCTGTGTCGACACGCTGTAAGTGTAACGAGTCAAGAGATGTGGAGGACAGAACATCCTGGAGTTGAATGTTGGAGTCTGTGGCGTCGATCTGCTTCTCCCCTAAACACGCACACACACACACACACACACACACACACACACACACACACACACACACACACACACACACACACACACACACAACCTTAGACCACCCATACTGCAGTGGGCAGCCTGGAAGCTAATCCTGGTGGCACCTGGTGTCACCTTTCCTCAACCAGACACACACTTAACACCCTGAAACCCCTCACACCTCCAAAAATTCAGCTACACAGCACGCTGTGTGACACACCGTCTCATAAATACTCGCACTACATACACGGATGCAGCAAACATACAAGCAGGAGACACACAAACAGGCACAGATGCAGCAGCAATGTGAAGCAGCAGCAAAAAACCGAGTCTCTGCAGTGGACTTTAATGAGCACCGCAGTCAGACAGCAGTTAATAGTCATGCTAATCTCTAAGCTGCTGCCTCCATCCCTCCATTCAGGCTCTTCTTCTTTTGTGTTGTCTCTCTCACTTTCCCTCCGTCACTCTCCAGCTCACCCCTTCACTCTGCAGTTATTTCTGTCTCCCCCCTCTCAGGATTCCTGTCTTCCCCCCATCTGTCTCTCTCTTCTCCGTCTCCTTCTCTTCAACTCGTTTCCTCTCCCCTCCATCACTTCCCCTCCTCTTCCTTTGTTTGCTTTCTCCTTCATTTTCTCGTTCACTTTTGCTCTCCGTCTTCTGACGCCTCCCTCCCTCCATCCCCTCTTCACTCTCTCCTCTCTCTTCTTTATTTTCCTCTTCCCTCCTCTTCTTTCATCTCCTTATAGACAAGCACTCCTCAGAGGCCTCTCTGAAACACTGTGTCAGCTCTTCAGGACAGACAGTGTGTGTAAATATGTGTGTGTTTGCAGGTGCATGTGTGTGTAAACCATACATCTTGGCACGACTGTTAATTCTGTAGCTGTATTACAAACCACTTACCGGCCTCATCCAAGGCTATTTGCAGGAAAGAAAAAAAGGGTAATGAGACATGTGAGGAGAGACACGTGAAGACGTTTAAAGTGCTTTGATGAACAGATGGATCG
Source organism: Pagrus major (assembly GCF_040436345.1). NCBI lineage: Eukaryota > Metazoa > Chordata > Actinopteri > Spariformes > Sparidae > Pagrus > Pagrus major. Next base: position 1,183,530 of record NC_133220.1, on the reverse strand, counting down.
ACAGACAGACAAGCGACACAGGAGGGAGTAAATGAGAAGAGGAGAGCGGAAGAGAAGCAACATTAATGACAAGTGATTAGTCTGAAAGGAACAGAGAGGGGTTAATTGTGATGCGTGCTAACAGGGCTCCTCAAGGGCTTCATACATATTAAAAGTCAACATTGACAAAGCGTGGGACATGTAGTGCCTTTGTTTTCTGCTGAAATGTAAAACAGACGGAGAACACAAAGTGGAATTAAAGAGGATGAGTGCCGACCCCTGACACGGGTTTCACTCCAGTTAAATCAGTGTGTTGAAAAGAATTTCCATTTTTTAATAGAAGTCACTTCAGTGGCAGGAAGTCAAACTCACTGCAGGTAACTGTGTGTCAGAGCTCCAGTGTGAAGCCTGAAGCATCAGTGTAGGAACATAACTGTGCTGATAACACACGGACGGACACACCCGCAGAGTAAAACTGCACATTTCTTGGTCAACTCATAATCTTTACAGGCAAATGTTTTCAAATTAGGAATATTTTAAATGAGTTTACTCTTACAGTATTCTGAAAAACGTGGACTTTCTGCCACGTGGCTACAACCCTGATTCCAAAAACGTTGGTACACTGTAAATAATCAATCATTCCCAAATGAACTGTGTTTACTGACGACAGTTTTCTGAAGTGGTCCTGAGCTCCTTTATACAATCATGTGTTTGACAAAGTGGTGAAACTCGCTCCGACTCAGCCGTCTAATCATGATACGATCACCTGTTTACCTGTGGACTGACCCAAACTTTCTTTTGTTGCTCCTGTCCCGACATGTTTGAAACGTCTTGCGGCCATCAAATTCAGAATAAGCAGATATTTACTAAAATCAATGAAAGATTAAATAAATTGTCTTTGTGTTAAATCGACTTTATGTCAAAAAAGAATTAGCAAATCATCACACTCAGGTTTATTTATGGTTTGCACAGCGTCACAGGGTCGTACCTGTATCAAAGGTAGACACCAACTGTAAAATCAGCCGTAATTCCAAAATTTCTGAAATAGGTAAAAGTGGTAAGCAAGAATGCAAAGGAAGAGTACTTTTGCATTTCAAAGGTTCAAAAGCATTTAGATCCTTTTACGTATCAGGCGTTCTGATGCCGGTCCTCCCATTCATTGGAGTTAGTAAGTAAGTTAGCTGATTTCTAAATGAGAAGTTAGCCTGCTGGTGACCAATCACATAAGCCAGGTCCGACAGATTATCTATTTATAATTTCTATTATGTTGCTTAGCTCCTCAAACAACATCCTGTCAGGAGGCTGCAGCAGCAGTGGAGGGAATACTCTGGTCCAGAACAGCTGATGATACTGGTGATACCCTGGTTGTGTCCTCCAGCAGCTCTGCACAAGGACTTAAATACAGCCTGTATGTAGGTGAAGTGGTGCTCTGAGCTCAATGCTAATGTGAACATGCTAATCCTCATAATAACAATAACAACAATAACAATGCTAACATACTGACGTTAGGTAAAAATATTATCAGGTTAAGCATCTTTGTTTATCATGTTAGCATGCCAAACTTTACCAATCCGGGCATTTCGATAGCAAATAAGATACATCCACCAGGCGCCATGAACGTCTGCACCAAAGTTAATGTGACTCCATCCAGTAGATGTTGAGATATTTAAGTGTAGACCACAGTGGCGGACCGATCACTGCATGTGGTATTGGTCAATGTTTTGCACTTCCCTCTGAAAACTACCTCTAAACTCGATCAATACATTTGTGACGGATTGTAATCTACAATTTTGTTCCCTGATTTTGACATTTGGGAAACTATGATAGCATAAATTCATCAGTATATGAATCTACACAGATCCCTCCTGCTGACACCTCCTCCATCTTGCCTTGAGTCCCAGTCGGCAGAGTCACATGAAATAACTGAGTCAGCACAGTGTGTCACTCTCCTCCCTCTCACGAGTCAGAGAGGACGAACACACTTCTGACATTAGTTGGAGGCTTTGATCGGAAGTGTTCAACAGTAGTAAGACTGTCACATTTAACTAAGTTTGGTTCCTTGTGCTGCCGGGCTGCTCTCAGGCTGCTCTCAGGCCCCAGCAGGCCACAGGGAGCATCATTGTCTTTTCATCAAAAACAGCGAGTCTGAACCATTTGCTTTTTCCACAGAACAAAGCAGCCTAATTACTGGCCTGAGCTCGCTCCCTCTGTCTCATCCCGCTGGAACAGACTCAACATTCGACTTTAATCTCTCTAGAAATCAGCGCCAGTAGTTGTGACTGAAGCCAATATTGCTCTTTAAAGCCTACAGTCCTCAGTGTAACACTGGCTTTAATAGGTGGTGAGTGTTGACAGCTGGAGGGATTTGGTGCTCGGTCTGAATGGTTATAGTCTGGGGAGAGATCAGTCTCTCTGATGAAGCTAAACGGGGTTCCTATTACGATAAAACATGTTAAGTAGCACTGATGACAAAATAAATGAGGCCATATGGATTGATTCTGGTTGTATCATTTCTGACCCCTTACATGAATTAAACAGAGAGAGCTCGTGTTGTAACAGCGCAGCAGCATCGAGCTGTTGGTGAGCAGATCGTCACAGGTTCTCTGATCGGCCCTTCGTTACTGCAGAAACTATAGGATCACTGTATAAATACTATAGGGTCACTCAACTTTCATTCATATCATTTCAGCATGTAAGCTCATACATTTAATGTTTTTTAACCAGGACCCCCAGTTTTTGGATCAAGTAGCTTGTGAAAAATAAGTTGTGTTAGATTTAGCAGCTGCAACTGTAACATCAATGTGTCGGATACGTATTTAATCAACATGTCAGAAAAAAAACTTGATTGGAGCGTCAGTAGATAACTCTAGTAATCTATATAATATTCATTATTGGTAATGCGTCATTGTACAATAAGTAGTTGATCATAACAAAGTTTAGTTGCACAACAACGTCATACTACTTTCCCGTCTTAGCCTGAGAGCCAGAATTCACACAAGCAGAAGAAGTTGTGTCAGGGAAACATGAAAAATGACCGTTGCTTTTGTTTTTCTGGTGAAGAAACTCAGGACAGAAGTCGTTCTGAAATCCAGGGATGGTCCTACGGATTATAAGTTACATGATGACGATATGTTGTTGGGCTTTCCAAAGACAGATCCCGCAATACTTCTGCACCGAAGGCCCACCATCACGCTCGCTTTTCTTTTAACACTGAACTAAACAACAAGACATCATGTTACTGACACACCAGGCCAACAGTCGGCTGTCGACCAGCGTCGGGGCTGTAGGTGAGCATCAGTGGGCCTAGTGCTTGTGGTTTGCCATGCAGCACTGGTACTAGTCGACCCTCGGCTGTGGCTTTTTTTCCGACTGAGGAAGTACAATCGGCGGTGGAGCCCATCAGACAGACAAATCTCCTTGACTGGCTGTTCAGCTGAGTGAATCGTGCATGAGAAGAAATAGGAGAAAAAAAAGAGATTGTCACTGTAGTATCCATGATTTCAGCTCAGCCTCTTCATCAGGGACATTTGCAACTTTCTATCAGACATGCTCTCCATTAGTGTTTCTGTTAATTAGGGTGGTTTTATCATAACGACAGTTCGTATATCTACAATCCTGAGTCTTTATTCCCTTGTTGAATGAGGAATACAGCCGAGCGCCACCTGTTGATATGGAGAGGTATTTCCACTCATGCAGACGCATGAACATACAAGCTAGTTGTCCGTCGGGTGTAGACTTTGCGGTGGCAGCACTTTCAAAATAAAAACACTTGCATAACACGGCAATAATCACTTCCTGTCCAGGGTATATGGCGGTTGAGCTCATGCTCTGCTCGGAGGGGAAGGAGCTCCCAGAACCCCCGTCGTCTCAGCAATTTTCATTTTTGGTTGCAGCTCTTTTTCTTTGAGTTAGCTGCTACCTGCTGCTACCTGCTTTTCAGTCTCCCTGTGATGGGTCGCACACGTAACACCTCGCCAGCTCACTCTTTTCAGCAATCACACAACATTCGATCTGTGTATGTATTATGTAGCACTGCGAGGCCGGACTACGGTGCAACATTTGATTGTTCGACTTGAACAGACTGTAAAAAGGGCTTGTGATTCTGCTTCTACATGAACTTCTCTTTCTCCCTAACAAACCTTTGGAGACACCTGTGACAGTGAATGCTCCCTCCAAAACTCTTCCTCCAAAATAACACCTCCAATTCTGTCTGCACAGCTTCACAGCACATCGTTTTTCCTCGTCAATAATCCAAAATGTTTTCCTTGAAGCACAAATATGTCAAAAACTGTATTTCACCATATACTGTGTTCATAAAATGGTGTGCAGTTAGTATCAAAGATGGTTTAGTTTGAAAGAAAATAACAGAGGACCATCACAGCTGCAGACTCACAAAATGATCCTCAGATTGTCCAGAGAGAAGACGCTCCTCTGGGACAGAAAGAAAAAAAAAACATTTTCTCCTCACCCTCTCCTCCATTTCCTCTTCCTATATCTTCTCTTTTCCAATGTTCATTTTAAAAATCAGTAAAGCTTAATGTCTCTCTGTCTTTTTTTCCCCTCGTTTACACCCTTAATTATTGATGCTGTCTGCCGATGCTCGTCCCCTGCAGTGTGCCGGGAAGCTGGGTCATTACATTCGGAGAGACGGAGGGTGACAGAGAGAGCGATGGTGAGAGAAAATGAGAAAGATGATACAGTGAGGAAGGAGGGAAAGATAAGAATGGATAGAGAGGAGGAGGAGAGAGGGAACACAACCACACACACACACACACACACACACACACACACACACACACACACACACACACACACACACAGGTGGCAGGGGATGGAGAATGTAATTAATAATCACAGTGGGAAGCGTTTCACAGCTAAGTGCACTTCCTGGCTCCTCCCCAGACTCTGCATGCGAATGTGTGAATGAGTGTGTGTGTGACTTCATGTGCATTACTGTATGTGTGTGTCACATGTTCACATGTGTGTGTGTGTGCATGTATATCGTCTCCAGACATTTAATACATGTCATCACCATCTTCTTTCCAGCCTGCTCACCAGTCCCAGGTGTTACTGGAGACACAGCGGGAACCAATTACTTATAGCTTATTAAAAAAAAGACTCCCTTGAGGTCTGTAATATAGGATCCTACAAACTGAGCTGATTTCAGTGGATGGTAGATCCTCTTGTCAGATTTGCCCAAAGTATCAACAGCTCTTCGCTATGGTAACCATCGGAGGAGCAGTGCAAGAGTGTGAATGGATCATTAGTAAATCTGAAGGCAACACAAAACTAAACTCTAATGGTGTTAATGGGGAAATACTTTGATTTTTAAATGTTTCAGAGAGAAGAAGAGGCAGATACATTTTATTTCTAGTATAATTATGGAAGTGAAATGATCCTTTAGCTGTTCATTCAGTCAGACGCAGCCAGCTGGTTCACAGGTTTGAATATTTTGAATTTTCTTTTGTCGTTCCAAAAAAAAAGGAGAATGAAACCAGTCTTGATCCCTGCCTGAGCCGCCAAGATACCAGAATGAAATGTTAATATTTAAAATGGTATGTTAAATGTTTCTATGATATGTTTCACACCATGTTCACTTTCCATGTATACGAGCTGACTTTCACGAAGGACAGTGGTGAAGTTACAAGTTGAGACCACAGATCAGTTTCTCAGTGTTTGTGGAGACAGAACAGGTATGTTGAGCCAAAGCCTAAACTAACCAGACTGTTACCACAGTGTTGTTACCAGATACAATTAAAAACAGTTGCAACATAAAGAAATGTTTCAACATATCCCTGGTTTTGCAGAAAGATAATTGCCAATATTTATTCTGGTTGTGCTCTGATGGCGCATGAAGGAGAACCTTTGGAGGCCTTCAGGTAACCTAAAGATGCAAAAGGCCCTCTCCAGAGCCAGTCTTTGGTTTGTCCATTCTGGGCCTTTGTAGAAACATGGTGGTTCAACATGGCTGAAATCATTTTCCTCATAGACCGCCTTTTAAAAAGAGAAGTCTGTAAAACTGTGGACAGGACACCTCCAACTGCAAACAGTTTCTGTAGGTAATTTTTGATCCATGCAGGTTTTATATTTGTAAAAACTTTTCTTGAGCCAAGAAAGTGATTTAAAAATCTGCTGCATGACTCATCTCCGAAATTCAGCTCCGTCAGGCATCGTTTGCCGTGCGGTGAACGTGGGGGGAGTGAAGACTGATCAGCTGCTCCTGACCAGCCGCCGGATGTTCAGATTAATATCTGACAGAAGGTAATAGAGACACAACGGTGCTCAGTTTCAGGTGATTAAACACGCATAAAAACACAAGTATGAATATTACATATAAATCCTCCACACTGGACATGTAACTCCTCGTCCTCCCAGCTGGTACAATAATGGATTGTGTGTATTTTATTGTCTTTGGTGTCATTAATTTATCGTTAAAGAAGCATCGTAAAAATGGAGACTTTCTTCACTATATCCGTCTTCAGACCAGCGTGGTGATGCAGGTCATCTGAGCTGGCTTCGACACCCAGCTCTTGACCCAGATTAAACACGGGTCAGACAGAGCTCAGCACTGATATGAAAGACTCAGCTCATTTTTTTAATATAAGAAATATGTTTCAGTATAAGTAAGTTAACCCTGCACATCCAGAAGCGGTGCCCCTCATTTCAGCAAAGACGTGATCACCTGAAAGCTGAAATGAACATCTACAATCTGAAACGTCTGAAACGGGCTCATGTGTGAATGACTGTGACAAGAGATGACGTCACAGCAGCAGTGTGGTCTGAATGGGTGAAATGACGCATGTTCATTAAGTGGGTTACGCAACTGTGAGCTACACATCCATGGATGGATGACAGTGTGGTTGATGATCCTTGACACAGAGGTATATATTTGACGTTGATTCAGAATGTTACAGAACATCTTCATAGTTCTGGACCAGCAGTATTTGTGCAGTATCAGAGGGTGTAGTAGGTGTGTCCTGAGTCAAAAACATTTTAATTTCAGTTGTGTGGCCGCGGTCAGCGACGCAGCATGGGGCTGGTTTTTGCTATGATTGGTCACTTAACAGAGAAAAAATGTTCCCATCATGAGCACTCCTTACTAGTTAAAGGTTTCTCAATTTTTAAAATTGCTCTGCGCTGCAGTCGCCCTGTGCGGTGCCTTTTCATAATGGCCACTTTCCATCAACCTCTCCAATGACTGTCATAAAAAAGTGCTGGCAATTTGAAAAAAGTGGATGACTGTGAACAAACTCTCCTGCTCTCTTTCTCTTCACGCACACATACAGGTGTTGAAGCACTGGAATGGAGGTTGGATGTTTTATGTGTGTGATTGTGCGACACATCGGCAGTTGGACAGTCACGCTTGTGTGGCTGTGAGACATTAGACGGGCAGAGTGATTCTGGTTCCTGTTTTTCCACAAAATTTACACCACTTAAAAACCTCAGCTGGACCAAACAGAACTTTAATGACATGAAATACCTTCTGTTTACTGTTCATTCAGCTGCAACCACAGCTGGATAGAATAACAGTAATTAGGGATACACAGTAGACAGTAGATATTTTTCAGCTGATAAGATAAATGATAATTCGGCATTTTCAGATTTTAACAAGAATTTCCTAAACTGTCGGTGCTGGATGTATTTTGTGTGCACGTCTGCGTCGCGTTACATCCGTGACACAGCTGCCGCAGCAGATCGCGGCTGTTCTGGACAATGCTCGGTCAGCTGCACCTCGGCACGTTTCAACAGCGTCTCTAAAGCTCTCCACTCTGCTCTGCGGAGGAATATGTGTCGGGTCTATCTCTAGCATGTGACATTCAAAATTTAGGTCAGAGTCGATGATAACACCAAGTTTTTGATATGTTTCTTGGTGTTTAGCTCAAATAATTTTCAGTGGTCGGACAGTTTCTATCTTTCAGCTTCTGCTCCATAACTTGGATCTAAGTTCTGTCTTGATTGAGCCAGAAGAAGGTCACAGTCATCCACAGACTTATGTTGGAGATGCGTGCAATCAAGTTGTTGATAAAACTATAGTCATTTGAGTTTATAGTGGTATCGTCTGCGTGATTATGGAAATTGATGTTGTGATTTCTAACAATGTTGCTGAGTGGTAACAGACTGAAGAGACTTGGGCTGAAGATAGAGCCCTGCGGGACACCACATGTCAGGAGGAGTGGTCATCCATGTCCGTGACAGCAAATATGAATAAGACAACCAGTAAGGGAGCGAGCCTGTCTGTCAGAAAGTTTGAGAAAAGTCATGCAGTTCAGCGGGCAGAGCTACAAATCCAACCAATCTGCTTCGTTACAGTTTTTTTTTCTTGCACCTTGCCCTGGAAAAGATCCCAGGGCAGCTCTCTGTCCAATTCTGGAAAACCTTGCAGCAGTTTATCTCTCACTGTTCTGACCTTGGGTGTTTGGGGAAAACCAGACAAAAACAAAAAAACAGAAACACTTTCAGAAAAACACTGTTTACTATGACTTCAGTAAAGTGTTGGAAATACACCCCGGTGTAAAGATCCTGCACAACTTTCAGAACATCACTTTGCTAAAAAGCAGGACTTTGCACTTTTTTATGACCCTGCCCGACAGGCAGAGGCAGTGTGTGTCTGTGGGTGTGTTTGTGTTAGTGTGTATGTGAGTGTGTATATGTGTGTATTTGTGTTAGTGTGTATGTGAGTGTGTATATGTGTGTATTTGTGTTAGTGTGTATGTGAGTGTGTGTGTGTGTGTGTGTGTGTGTGAGAGAGAGAGACCATGCAGAAGAGAGAGATAGTTTAAATGTAGGTACTAAGCATGCATGTGTTGTTGTTTGTGTGAGAGGGAGAGTGTTGTGTTTGCACTGCACTCTAAGTGTGTGTGTGTGTGTGTGTGTGTGTGTGTGTGTGTGTGTGTGTGGGGCGAGAGGGAGAGAGAGAGAGGGAGAGCTGCAAGAGTAATGCGCTCTATCTCTGGAGGCAGACTGTCTGAACAGTGAATATCTCTTCGGGTATATACAGTCTGCTCTGTCTGCACAACACACACACACACACACACACACACACACACACACACACACACACACACACACACACAGGATAGACACTACACTCTAGCATACACCTTCTCTCGCTGAGCGCTACATCTTTACAACTACACACATTTTCCTTCCTGCTGCCTCCCCAACCTTCCTGTTTCACCACTGTATCCACACACACACACACACACACACACACACACACACACACACACACGCATTTCCAGCTGAAACATGGTGGCAGCCTCAGAGTCAGCACGGCTTCATCTTCTCTGGACAGAATAATATGAACGAGGTCTTCCTGTACAGCCGGGTGGAGCACGGAGAGACTTAAAGAGGGAGTCTGGAAACCACTAAACCTGGACTCAATTCAGCATGAAGAGACATTTTCAAGCCAACAATTTTCACATTTGGGTTTTAGTAACATAAACTTAAATAAATAACAAATAATACAAATAATCTTATTTATTGTGGTATCGAAATCCTGAGTGTGGGGATCGGTTTGGAACTGGACCCATGTTTCTCTGACAGCACCATCAGACGCATGATATATTCAGTTTCTTCCAACTAAATCAAAGTTACTCCTGTCATTTTAGTTTATTAAAAAAAAAAAGGCAAACAGATAATTACAAACGTCACTTAAACGCCACCACGGTGCATCGATACACTGTCAGATAAAATTTAAAAAATTAAGAAAGGAAGCAAGAAATATTCTTTCGTCCCACAATAATTGTTGTAAAGTGGCCGCAGGAAACAAACCAGCCGGCAGCAGAAACATTTTATTGCACGAGGCGGCTCCGGGGGGGAACTATACTATGTAACTATAATGTTTATGTAAAATATGTAACTACAGGAATATGAAATGAGATGGTGGAGGAGAAAATGAGGCAATAATGCTCAGCAAAAGCCCTCCCTAGATAAATAAAGGTTATTAAGTGCATCCCGCGGCACCTCGTGAGGGAAAGGAAATTACTAAAATAAAACAAATTGCAGCTTGTTGAGCATTCATTTCACACACACACACACACGCGCACACACACACACACACACACACACACACACACACACACAGACACACACACTGTCTCTCCATCGCTTGCCCTCTCAGCTAATCTTCTCCGCTCTAATACACGTGAGGTCATAAAATCTGATTTGCTTCCACTCCTCTACTGAGAGCCACTAATTCCCAATTTTGCTCTTCCGGTCCGGACCAGCGTTCCCTTCCATTAATTGAGATTTTCTCTCTCTCTCTCTCTCTCTCTCTCTCACACACTCACACACACACACACACACACACACACACACCGGGTGAAGCTACCTTTTTATTTTTTTGCTGTGCCAAGTGAAGCTGGCCCGCTGAGGCCATGTGTGGACATGTGCTGTCATTATCGGAGAAATGTGAATGGTGGGTGGAGATGAGACGGTGGTGTAAAATTACAATAAGGGTGGGATGCAAACACACAGAAAGACGAGGAGGGGGGGCTTTAATTTAAGACAAAGTGATTTGGATCACAGCGGGATGAGCATTATGTCGGAAACATCAAGGGATGAACGAAAAACAGTTTAAGACAGACGAAGATGGAGGAGGAGGGACAGTGTGAAGGAACCAGGAGACATTTCCTTTGATTAAAGTCCAATTGTGGAGCTTTGGTTACTGTTATTACTGTTTAATGTCCAGATGTAGGTCATCATATGAAGACAGACAGGGAGAGACAATAGTCACTCTTTCAGCAGCTTCACTCTAAAAGGAAATCCATCTGTAATCTGGAAACCATCAGAATTTCTTCACTCTGATGTTGGTTAAAAAAAATCAGCATCTTGTCAGGTGTTTTGGCACCATTTCAGAAATAATCTCCATCCGTACTGACACACCTGAGAATACACATCCCACAGCCGTTCACATACATGCAGCATGTTAGTGCTGTTGTAAACAGGAAGCAGATAGTATTTTCTGTGGCTGACCAAAATATACAATCAGTGAGGCGGGGAACATGACCTTGTAAGCAGCTGTGATCATTTTATTATCACTGTCTGTCTGTAAATGTCTTCAGGTGTCTTTAAAGTATCCAGTGGTGTGACTCAACCTGCGGTCGTCTGTTCGGCAGCCTTGTTGGCTTGTAATAATGTCACCACCTTCACCTCCACCTGCCGCTGTGACAGGTGGCTAATAAGCACGTAATGTGACCTTGATATGCCGTGTTTGTTACACATGTCAACCTCAGATGTAACTGTGGTTTGCAGAAATGATAACTACTAACGTAATATCCTGGAGACCAGAGGCTGAGCTGACCAGAGCGGGCAGTTACTGCGCCATTATGACGTAAATTGTTTAGCACATTATCCAAAATGTCAAAACTTATCTCAAAAACAATTTCAAGTCCTGAAATATCCAGAATTTAACTCAAGGTAACGTTGTGTTTCAGTCAGGAGAAATCCCCAGCAGCAGAAGTTACATACTCTGTGTTTAAGTTTAATGTGATGCCAATAAAACCAACAGAGCTTTTAAAACATTTAAAACACTTCACTATATTCTGCATGCAGTTATTCACATGAAGTTAAAAACTGAACGTTGATTTATTTCAGTGACACAACAGCATTGATGCAGCATGAGAGGGACTAAAACACATCAGTACACACTCCTGGTAGACGAACTTGTAGCATGAATGCAGCGAGTTTCCATTCTGGGTCGTATTTAGAGTCTCACTGGTACCCGTCACAGCATGTCTACTTTAGCAGCAGTATTTTAGGTCTGAATGCCAAGTTAACACAATTTCTACAATGTATTGAAGCACACGGACAGAAAGTGGTGAAGTTTAGATGGATTGTCATAAAACTGGGTCATTGTTGGGATCCAGGCTGGCGACAGCTGTCAGGAAGGTCCCTGTCATGAATCTACTGTATATCGTCTGTCATACCCATCTGTCACTCTGGACACAAAACTTAAAGATACACATGGTATTAAATAGTTTTACAATAAACACAACAGGGACTGTCATGTCAACGTCCCCTCTCTGAATATATCATTATCTCTTCCTTTCTAATTCTGTTTTATCGCCTCGCCTTCAGTCTCTTGTTGCCGTCGTCGGCACAGAAACGTCAGTCCGTCTGCTTCTTCCTCTGCTCCCAGGACACGCTAAGACCAGACGAGTTGGAGCAGGAGGACATAATTATAACTTTTGGTCCAGGCTTTGATCCGACGAGCGTTATGATGATTTTCATTAAGTACATTTGTAGCAGGGGTGGTCCAACAGCGAGTCACAGCCATAATGACACTAACACAGCTTTATTTATACACAACACAAACTGTCTCTTTCCCACACGGCCCTGTCTCTCTACAGGTGTGGGACTGCTGTGACCACATAATTGTGACTTGTAACATAATTGTAACTGTTCCTGTTGTGTAATTGTAGTTATTCAGACGGTGCTCGTTGGTTAACCCTCACAGGTAATGCAGTAACTATCATTTAATTTCATTATCAACAACACTTGGATCGGTAAGGATTGTTGATTATTGTTGTGGGTCTTGATTGTGTGCAGATGAGTGAATCAGTGTTCTTTTGTTTCTTTTCTCTTTCTTCTTTTTTGTTTTAAATATTATTAAATCGAGGTAATTGTTTCTTCCAATTTCAACTTGACAAACTTTAGAAGAGGCAGTAATCCCTGCTGTGAAGTCTTCACCACAGAAATACACTGAAGAAAAAAGAAATCAGTGAACTTCCAGTTACCTTGTATTGAAGTCAATGGGTTTTATGAATGTTTTTTGGGGGTTAGATGCCTGAAATAAGGTCACACAAGGTTTTTTTTAATAAATCAAGCCAGTAAATACCTGATGTTTGAATCATAAAGCATGTACATGTCTTTCAAAGGGCGGTCGTCTGGTTTGTCTGTTGCTCGTACGCTGCAACAGTCATGCAGTTTTGGGAGTCACAATAAAACGTGTTTCTTTCATGTCATCTGTGGACTTTGATCATTGCTTAGGATGTACACCAGTGTTAAATCCACAATACAGTATGTGAATAGTGTAAACTAATAACATTTATCAATATATATATATGGGGAAATGGGCCAAAACTTGGTTAAGTACTGCTACTGAAACACAGTATTTGTAATAAAAGATGTGTTGACCTCTCATTACACAGATTCAAACCCTTCAGGGGCTGGATCCAAAAACAAACTGAAGCCAACCAAAGTTGAAATCCATACAGAGACACAAACACATTCATCATGAAAGAGAATAAATCATACAGTCTTATCATTGCTCTGCTCTGATTGGTCCATGAAGACGAACTCTCAGTCATACAGATCACAACCACCTGAGTGATGAATGTGTCTATATTTCTTAATCTGCTTGTTTCTATTCAACGATGCCTGATGACGATCTCTGTCAGATCCAAACATTGCTCTGTCAAATTAAATTTGCAGGGAGTTATCAGCACAGAGCAGATCTTCTGTCCGACTCTCGCCCATCATCAGTTTCATAGATCTACTGAGCCCTCTGACAGGTGACACAGTCTAACGCCGACCTAAACTGTCCTTGAATCTCACCCTCATCCTGACAAAGAGCAGATACTCAGCAGCTTCACTCAGCCTTATATCTATGTTTTATCTCCTTAGGATAAACTACAGTTTCTTCGGCCACACTGTCTTGATATATCAAGGCCTGCTCAGTTATCTAGCCGCCATTGTAGCTTATGTAGCTCCACTAGTCTTAAATAGCGACTAGCTAGCAGCCCTCACTCCAGGTCAAACGTCTCACTGCCTTCTTATCTAATACAACACAAGTATTCTGTCTTATCCACAGTTTAATAAAAGGATTTTGCACCTGCTGTCAGTTAAACAAAATCATTATTTATTTCATCCTGCAGAACTGGCAGCTTGTTGGGAAATAACAGATATGGAACTTGATAATCAGCATGGTGGCGGCCAATTTGACTGAACAGAGGAAAAGAAAAGAGCGCCATTAGAAAAAAAAACACCGGAGCAATGAGCACTTACCACCAAAGATGTAAAAAAAAATAAATTGAAAAGTGGTATCCCACAGATTACCACTTTCATTTCCTCGTGCTGTTTATTTTTAGTGTTTCTCCCTCTCCTCATTACCATCTCCTGCACTCTTAGTGCTTCTAAATCCAAGTGTCCCTCCCTCCCTGCCTCCGTCTCCCCACAGTGCCACTGCTACTACTCCTGCTGCCACTGCTACGCTGCTACGGCTCTACGCTGGAAGAAGTAGGGCAGGCAGCTCCTTAATTACTTCATTAATTTTAATCTGATCCAATTAATTACATTTTCTCAAACTCTCCCTGCTCTTCATTCTAGTAGGTTGGAAGTTCCCTCGGACGCCAAGTGCCACTGCGGGAGACCTTGCATGTCCTCTGGTGCGAGAGATGGAAAAAAAAAAGTGTGCCGCCCCTCCCCTGCTGAATCAATTATTTTTCTCCCCTGGAAAAACAAAGACCCCCTTTTCCCTTGTTATTCTGTAATTATTCAGCCCGGTGCTCTGTCCAATTTTGTGCCTTGACAGCACTTAAGTAGCTTGTGAGTTTAACCCCTCTCAACCTCCAACAGCCACCACCGGCAGCCGGGCGAGTCGGTGCTGCTTCACGGCTCTGCCTTTTGTCAGAACACACCAGGAGGGAAACTTCGCTGCGTGGGCAAAATATTTTAGGACAATCAGCGGGAGATGGCTTGAAATTTTGTTGCTCGAGGGCACGCTGCACCGTCACACTGCTAAACTGCTGAGTTATTCCCTGTCATTTTCTAATCAGCCTTAAATGTATTGGTTATACGGGGTAATTATCAGTCTTGACAGTTATTTTTGCATTCATCAGCTGAGCCGCTGGTGAACGCTTTGAGCATATTGATACCGGTGTGATGTGCTGTGGGTTATTAGTGTGTCAGAGGATTAGGCGGTGTTTAGTGAGTTTGTTCATGTGACGGGGGCACGAGTAGAATAAGTGAAACAACTCTTCAGTTTAAAAACTCTACCTGTGAGCAGAGACTGTGTCAAACGTTTGGACAAGAGAAATCTCGCTAAATAATAATAAAAAAAACTTTACAGGGAAGAAAATGGAGGACAGCTCAGGAGCTACGTAGACGGGACGGCTGATGATAGCATAGTGTTTACCAATGACCCAGAAAACCAAATATGACCATTCCGAAAATTACATGACTGATGTATGTCAGGATATTCAATATTATATTGTCCCTGAGGAGATTTTGATATATTGAAATATATATTGTGTATTGCGATTTAGCCTAAATATTATTTTAAGGCCCTGTTTTCTAAGATAAATGTAGAACGGATCTGGGCAACACATCCCGATATCTAAACGACAGAACAGGTCAATGCCTACAAAGTGTGATGTTACGTACGAGAGATAAATGATGAAAGTTAAGTTGTTAACATCGTTAAACGGTCGCAGTTTGGTTTAGGTACTAAAACTACTTGGCTAGTTTAACATAACAATAAAACCATCATTGTTTACACTGGTTCCCTGTAAACTTCACTCTCACCTAACAATTGTGTCTGCCGCCGGGCACGTGGTCACACAGGAGGAGGGTTAACTGGTGATCTATGGCTATAAGCACTCAATGATTGAGTAAACTCATGTTTCGTCCTGTTTTGTTGTCATTTGAGTCTCAGAGGAAAACAGAACCGATCCAACAGTGATACCACTGGAAACATGAGGGGGAAAGGTTGTCTGTTGCCCCTTAAAGTTTCATTACGTACATGATATAAGTTAAGTATATTATGTTTAACTTATGTATTTAAGCTACATTAAAGTGAGTCAATGGCTTGATTTGACCCATCCATCCTCACCTGACTTCCTCCTTTGCTACTGTCGTATTTACTACATTAAATCACTACGGCCACTAGAGGTTTGAATAAAGCCAAACATCGCCCGTTTTAACCTCATTAAACAATCAAGTTATTGTCATTTCTTTGATGAGGACAGGCTGATCTGGAAGAACGCTGAACAACTTCAGTTGTGGCCAAACAGACCAGAACCACATGACCTCTGAAAAACAAAATGTGGCCACAAAATGAGTGTTGGTTTCAGGTCTGTAACAGACGGCACTCAAAATAGAAAAGTGTTTAGTTCACCTGTTGCGATTATGACAACAGGCCGTACCTGGCTGTCGAATCATTCTGCGTACTGACTGCAGCTTCCTGCTCTGGACACCTTTATAATGCAACCAGCATCACTTACCTGCAGTCGATGCTACCAGCCTGAACCGCGGCAACGTTCCCCTTACCCCCTGGTACAGTACCGCATAAGGCAACACGTTACACATGAACAAATGATGGAAAGAAACACACAAACAAACACACACTAAGCCTCCTGATCACTCGGTAATTGGAATCCATGTACCAATCACGTAACCGCCAACTGCTTCAGTGGAGCTACAAACTCTGCACTGCCTCCTCCATCTCCAGCTCCAGGTGTCAGGGGTTACTCTTGTATCCCTCGCTACACTTGTTAAAATGCTTATGTGGTCTGATGGTGTGGAGACATACCGGCAAGTTAGCAAGGTCAGCCTCTAACCTCCCCTGTCTTTGGTCCATATGAGCGTGCAGCTCCAGTTTTTCAGTCCATATACAACTACTTCAACCCCTCTGTCCGACTGATGCTGGATGTGTAGTTGTGAGTTTGGCGTTAGAGAGAGGTTCAAGGTTTATTTATTCATTCAGACAAAACATATAAAACATGTCCATACAATACAGCAACACACAAAAACATATAACTATATTCCATGTTTCCACATGTACACAAAAGCAAATATGAAATTGTCAGATGTGCCAGTTACTTGAGAAGATGTCAGCCCAGTCTCCAGGATAAATGTGAGCAGTTAACGTTTCTGCAGATTAACAGACGTGTCATATCAGGTTCACAGTGTGCGCTTATTAACTGACTTTCACATGAGGAGGTGGAGTTATTACAGGCTAGACGACTGCAGTTTGAGTCTGTGGGGGCATTCACCATAAACATATGTAAAGTTGCAACATAAAGAAATGTTGGTTTTGAACTTCTGTGGTTTTACAGAAACTAACTGTTGACATTTTTTCTGGTGATCGGGTTGTAAAATGTCGATCGATGAGGAGCAGCTTCGGAGATCTGATCAGCTCACATCTTTCTAACTCCACAACAAACTTGTAGTCTTCAACTGACGCCGACTTAAGTGACATCACCTGACGCCATTTATCAGACTTCACACTCTGGAGACACTGAAGGCTTTAATGACATTTTTCATGCAGTTTATCTTCAGCTACACAAGGCAAGACCTTCCCATTGTCACTCAGACAAAAACAATTACTTTGAGGTCCAGATAAAGCCCGTGAACAGATGAAATTCAACAGTTAAAAATAAATTCCTACACCCAAAGCACCTGTGGCAGGTCTGCTGCACACTGTCAAAAGTATAAATCGGCCTCGAGGCGCCGGTCTGGATCAGAACCGGCCCTCCTGCTCCACTGACAATCTTCCTCTAATGACACCAGGTACTTTGCATGAATTAGTGCCATCACGAACGCTCAGCTCATTATTCCGCCACATAAGTTTTATGAAGTGAGTGAGTAAACTACCCCTTATATAACACAGTGCAACTAAACATAGCTTAACAGAGGCACTAAATTACTGAGACAAGGAAACACTCGCTCCAAACAGGCTGGCATTATAAAAGGACCTGGCAACAAATGAGGTGGCGGCGGAGGGAGAAGAGAAGGTTATCTGTTTGAGTAATTGTGTCCTATTTAGATGAGGACAAAAAATTAAGAATGGTGAAGAGAAGAAGCAGCAACCAAGAAATTACAAGACAGTGAGTAATATTTTACTGAAGACATTACCATGATTAAAAACTCTCCCTACTGTTAGGGTTTGGCTCAGGAAACTGAAACAAGGTAAGATGAGTGTGACAGTTTGGGAAATATTCACTTTATTTCTTTAAAAAAATTGATACCACTCGAACATCTGGACGGTAAAAATGAAGCTTTAGCCAGCAGCCAGTTAGCTTAGCTGACCTCAGGTTGATACTAATGGATGATAACTTTGATTGAAAAAACAATGAAGTCATGACGTTAAATAACTTCCTCTGGATCTATTGGCACCTCTACAGTGAGCAGACAGATTCACTGCCACATGATGATGGTAACATCTGGATAGCAAGATGAAACCTGTTCGGTCACACAGGTGCAAATGCAGTGGAATGAGCTTCAACTGCAAAATCTAAATCAAACTTCACCGTAGTCTAACTTGAATTTTCTCTTCTTTTTGCTGCTGTTTCAAACTGAACAGACGACTCAACAGAGACTGAACTGAAAACTGGACTTAAATACAAACTAAACTGACGAGGAGCAGGTGGAGAGATGGGTGGAGAAGCTCAGGTGAAGGGAAAAGATGAAACAACAGGAAAGCTGCAGCTGCTTGTTCTCTACAGTGAACAGGGCCGGACTAACGAGGTTGATGCAGGGCAGGTGTGAAGGAAACAGCAGGTGCAGGAGGGAAACTGTTCACACTGCAAAGAGACCACAAACACCCAGAAAACATAACAACAACCAGACAGTAAAGATAAAATATTTTAGCCTGCAGTGTAATAAACTTTATGATAATTCAGTTTATTTATTCAGAACTAACCTGCCCTTTATATTAACCTGTTGAATGTTTCACAGAGGCTCTTGGGAAAAAACGCACATTAACAGAAACAGATTTTTCATGAGGCGATGAGCTGATGTGAGGTTCATAACTGTGAGGTGTGAAATTTAAAATGTTGTGTTTGTCTTTAGATGCCAAGAGCTTAAAATCAGATTATAGTACGATGTGTAAACAGTCATGAATCACTGTAATTGCAGATGCTCTTATAATGAAGCGCTGCAGATAACAATGCAAATGTAAGTACGTTACTGAAGAATGATCGGGGGGAGAGTTTGCTGACTCTGGTGCACAGGATCATTCGTTATATTCCAAGTTTGAGATAAAGAGACGACAACAGACGAGTGTCGGTCCGACTAAACAGAGTCACATTACCACCAACATGAGAGGAGCAGAGAGGACAGGAAAACACCCGGGAAAGAAACAGAACGATCTTCAGGGATCGGCCTCGCTCTTATCACCACAGTCCATGTGGGCAGGAAGCAAACAGAGAAAAAACCTAAACTCTCAATAAAGTCAGACAAAACCCAAACTGTGCGCTCAGATACACACCTGGCTGCTGTTAAAACAAAATGACAAATTGAGAAACGGCTTCTCTTCGAAATTGGTTTAGAAATGGGTTTTTACTTTTTACACTGATCTCTGCACAGTTTCCCTGAAGGAGAGCCTGAAAAAAGGTAAACGACCCCCGAGGCGATCAATCTGAAACCAATAACATCACTATCACGTGCTGCCAGAGGGCTCTATAAAAATGTAAAATGTACACTGTGTTTATGGGATTGTATTTTTCTCCAACTTGTTTTTCATTCTTAATTGAATTTAACTAAATGTTGATTAAGAAGAATTTACCTTCCTGCCTACAGAGATGTGGATCTGTGTCATTGTGACTTGGACCAGAGCCGACACAAGTCACTGAGACACGATCACTCGTCTGTGTTCATTTTATGTCGCCAGTTTAAATCAGAGGTGCCAACACTTTTTCCCTTAAAGGGCCAAAACTAAAACTTAATGGTACCACGGGCCAAACGCAAACTACTATTGTAATGAGCCTCTCAAGGCTTCCGTAGTGCTAAGTTCCCTTATTGGACTGATGTCGTGCACACAGTGTCGTTCTGCCTGCTGTGCTCACAGTTGAGTCACGTCTGCCTTTTAATATCCAGCAGAACTGACGCTATAAGATGGTTGAAACAGGAGTCATCACGTTGCTCAACAACCCAAACGGGCCTGTGAGCAACGAGAGGACGGCAGTCAGACGTCAGCTGCACTTATTTTCACTTTTAGCCGTTAGCGCTCCTATTTGCAGCGACACACCTGCAGACAAGCTACTCCAGCTCAACATACACTCACTGAGTTGACAGGTAACACATTTTTTAATAACAGCCGAGGGGAGCTGTAGTATGGTGGAGGGGAGAGTAACGCACGTAGACACACTCAGTAAGCACTTTGATTGGTTTCCTCATTTAACATCTACAATGTGTTGCAACAGTGACACCTTCTCTCCCAGACTTGATTTTCCAGCCCTGTTAAGAGATTTGAACTGGCAGCCGTCAGGTTACAAACCCAGTTTTCTGACAATTAACCTCAGACACACAGTGATGTGCAGAGCAAACAGCAGCTGCAGACGCCTGTTTCACTAACTGACCTGCTTTTTTATTTCTCCCACCGCTGGAGCAACAAGCCACGAGACAAACTTTACAGAAGGAAACCTCGTGTTGTGCGCCGAGCAGAGTAGAAAGCTCCAGCAGCTTCTGCCCTCGCATTTCTGTCACGTTCCATTTCCCATTTTATTCAATCATTGTGTCGACCCAGCAGTCAGTCAGCTCCTCTCCCTGCCAATAACAAATAATAAAAACGTCAGACTCCAGGTAGTTCAGGGATTTCTGCATTCCTTCACACACCGTCGCTGTGACAGTTTTAATAATATTCATGCAGTTATTGGGGGGAAATTATTAAATAAACGCAGACGAGGAAGCGTGTGGGAGAGGGATTATGCATTTCAAATCGTCCTCGGCGCGACGTAATAAGTGTATCCGACACCTTGAGGAGGAAACTGATTGCTTCTGTTCATGTGGGTGATATTTTCCATGTCGACCACAGTGCGAGGAAATAATTACAAAAAACTATCTTCTTCCACACCCAATTGCTTCCTCCGCGTTGCCCTTGTTGAGTAAGCGTGTGTGTCAGCGAGTGATGCAGCGGACACGTGTGTGACGGAGAGAAAGGGATGAAACAGGTGCTGGATTAACTCGTCTGCTTTTAGTACAGTGAAAGGATCGTGTAGTTGTTTCTTTGCCCAAAACATTAAAGGTTCTCAAAGTTAAAGGGTCATTTCACCCGATTACAGAAACATTCTTTCATTTTTTTTGCCCAGATTTTTGAGACACCTGCCTCTTTAGTTTTCTGGCTCCTGCACAGCTGAACAGAAGTCAATGTATACTTCTCACTGCATTAAGAAGGAAAGAAGTTCAAATTAAACTTTACGCTCTGTTATGCTCACTTCACCTCTTCTGTACTGCTGAAGTTTAAAATGATCGCTGGAATAAATGTTGGCTCGTCTGCAAACCACGAATATGTTGCAACTTTTGGTTCAACTTTTTATTTTTTATCTCGTGACGACGCTGTGCTTATTGTCTGGTTAGGTTCCTCTTGGTTGGGGTTTGGAAAAGATAATTATTTTTGGCTTAAGATACCTGTTTTGGTCAACATGGCTCGAAATTCTCCGGAGGTCTCCTCAAAGATATCTTTCAACTTAGATATCGCCTGTAACTCCACCACCATCTGATAATAACAGTCTGGTAATAAACATGTAGTGTGAACGTGATATGATTTGTTTTTTCTGAATGTTAATATGATATGTAGCCGCTGACACGTACAAATTATTTGTTTGCAAAAAAACCTAATTGAGAGAGTTAATGTTGGCATTGTAAGTTCATGTTGGAACTTAATGTTTCTTTACAGTTCAGTTTCCAGTTTTTGTGACACTGTGCTGATGGTCTGGTCACGTTTAGGCACAAAACACTCACAGGTAAGGGTTCACAAATGTTCCTGTTTCGGCTTAAATACCTGGTTTTGTCGCCACAAACTTTTGTCCCATTGTCTTGTTAAAAACACGCAGTTTTGTGGGTTGAAACAGAAAGTGAACTCTCTCACTCTGCAACCGTCTCACCTAGCCATCAAAATACAGAAACACGTATTAGTATTACAGCAAATAAGACGATATTGTATTCATTAATATGTTCAATTGACTTTGCATGAACACATATATGTTTCCTTTAATGAACAGACAGATAAATGTACAGTATGTTATCCTACCTGAGTGAGAAATGAGCCAGTCAGTTATAAAAGTCTATTAACAGAAATCCACAGCGACTTGTTTTCTTCTCTGCAGGATCCCGAACACACATTAGTGCTGAATAAATACTAAATGGAGAAAAAAAGGAAAACGTTCTATGTATTATATGGGTCATCTGCCACTTTGGAAAGCAATAATGAAGTGTAATAATGTACCACGCCATTACAGCTAATTTTGTATTTAGTTCTGCTTTATTGCATCCTTTGTATTAAAGTCATCAATCATAAAGGGCCGGGCTCCTTCTGAAGGTTAGCTGCGTGCGCTCGGGCACTCGGGACGCTTCTTGTCGTTTCTCGTTAACACCCGCCCACACGCTGCTAACGCTGCTTTAAGTTAAAGTGCGAGTGTGTGTGTAGCTGGCAGTCAGCTGGCTGTGTGTGTGCCGCAGCAGCGCACTCAAACCAGCCGGACATTAAGTTAAGTACCTTGCTCAGGGGCATCTCATCAGCAGCTCAATCGATATCATTATCGATCGGTATTATTAAGCCTTCACAGTTGCACTCTTGCAAGAAAGAGGCTCACAAATTGAATTCACGGCAAAAGGTAATAGAGCATGTGCTTTCTTAAAGGCATTTTGTGTATGCACTATCATTAGTGAGGACAGGTGTGACATTCAATTATGGTAATCCATTGTTTCTACTCATTTTCTCTTCTTCTTCTTCTTCTTCTACTTCTTCTTCTTCTTCTTCTTCTTCTTCTTCTTCTTCTTCCCTGTTGAACGTCAGGGGAAGCAACAACAAAATTCTTGCCCTCAGCAGGATTTAGTTTTCTTTTTTCATTAAGGTGATGTAAGTCCGGTGAGGTCAGGTCAGGTGTGTAGAAACATACAAACATACAACAACCATGTGAAGCCACCAGGACAGGATGAGCGAGCCCTCCATCGTGTCCATACAAAGCGAAAATGTGGCGTTTTGCATGTATCTCTCTGTGACGCTTAATTAGACTGAGCAGGTTGGTTAATTGTTTGGCTGATACGAGTAGAGGAGGAGGAGGAGGAGGAGGAGGAGCAGGAGGAAGTGGAGGAGGAGGGGGCACTTGATTCATGACAGGGAACCGCAAGTTTGAAGGGTGTCGACAGATAAGACTGCAAGGGTAATTAACAGAAAGAGAGAGGGATGATGAGAGAAAGGAGAGAGATGGGAGAGAGAGGGGGAGAACTGCCAAGCAGAATAAATGTCATAAAACTGTCCCAGGATCCTATAATGACTTCAAAAAGAAAGGAGAAAAAAAAGGAGAGCTGGTGTGGAAGGAGGGAGATAAAGAGAGGAAGTGAATGAGAGCACGAGCAGGAGAGAGGGCGATGATTAAGGGCATAATTCCATTTTATTACACAATGGTGCTTCAGGCCAGGATGCCAACTGGGCAGCAGCGGTGCTGAATCCATGGACAATTAACTTTCACACAAAAAACCCAAAATACAAGCTTTGATTCTTCTCAAGGTCAACAGATGTCAAGTGGAAGGAGGTGCAAATAAACATTCGCAGAGCAGCAGCGACCAGCTCGTCTGTCCAGAGGAAAGAGGAGGGCGGAGGAGGATGGAGGTGGGTGGAGGAGGGCAGAGGTGGGCGGAGGAGGGTGGAGGAGGGCGGAGGAGGGTGGAGGTGGGCGGAGGAGGATGGAGGAGGGTGGAGGAGGGCGGGTAAAGGTTGATTTACTGTCATTTTAAAACACAGTTGTAAAAACAGAAGTGCAAAACAAAGTACTTAGAAAGAGGAGTGTGGAGGATGAGGTGAGGAGTGACGCTGCTCTGTAGTCTGCTGGTCCAGCAGCAGATACTTCTGTATCTGTTGTCAGAGGGCAGCAGGTGAGCAGACTGTGGCTGGGTCGGTGTTGTCTTTTAGTATCTTCGGTCTCTGTGCAGACGTCTCTCTTCACTGATGTCACTGATGTTCTGTAGATGGAACCAGTGATGTTCTGGTGGTTTTAATCAGCCGCTGCGGAGCCGTCCTGTCCTGGACCGTGATGAACCAGGACAGTTTGTGATGTTTTCTGTTGCTTCTCTGTGAAGAGAACTTTTTGAGTTTCTGTAAAAAGTAGTCTTTTTTTTATCAAAGTGGTGCTGTGTGTGTTTCTATGATAGCACAGGTAAAGAAAGAGAGGGGATGGGGCGAGAGAGGAGACAAATTGCTGCAAATGGCCTCGATTAGGAATCGAACCTGTGCTGCTTTAAAACAGAACACAGCCTCAGAACAACCAGGTGAGCTACTGGAGTTCACCAGTTTAGTTTTCCAGTATGGTTTCTGTGTCAACATCCCAGAAGTGACGTATGATATAAGCTGGTTTTGTTAATTGTTAAACTGTGATTGACTTATTTAGAGAGTATTTGGTTGGTATGGGGAGCGCCTTGTCAGGCAGGGTTTTTATTTGCTGGCAGGGAAGAGAGAGTACATCATTAATTTATTAAAATTAAATTAAATCTGTGCTTGACAAGGCCAGGATTGAAGCTGCAAGTGGGTGTGACTAACCAGAAGTCTTAGTTTAAGCATGGGGTTGAACAGAAGTTGTTATATTTCTTGATTGAGCTTCAGATCAATGCTTTTGAACACGAGAGTGAGAGAAAGTTTTTTTTAATAGAATTCAGTCAGCTACTCAATGAGGTTTTCCTTCATCACAAGTCCCGACACCGACACATTTTACTCAGATATTTGCGTTTATAAAAAGTACATTATTTGTACCGGAAACCCAATTCCACTGAGTACTTGCTCAACCGAGTTATCAGTGCACTAATGAACTAACTCTTCTTTTTCTTTTGCCTGATATCTGGAGTATTTCTCCAGAGCAGTACCTCCATCCCTTTTACATACAGACCAGACAACCCTGTCATGAGGTTAGGACAGCCTGTGTGATGCCTTTGAAGCAAAACCCGGAGCTCAACCGACAGAAAAAAACTTGCTGCTCATGAAGCTCAGATGAACAATATCAACATGTTGATGAAATCCTCAGTGGAAATACGCTCATGGTCAGGATGTGTCTGTGTGAGGAGGCTCAATATGGGCTGCTGGCATGTTGAGGAGGCCTTGATGAAAACTTACCGACTGAAAACAAGACCAGAAACAAAACCCT
Source organism: Pagrus major (assembly GCF_040436345.1). Taxonomy (NCBI): domain Eukaryota; kingdom Metazoa; phylum Chordata; class Actinopteri; order Spariformes; family Sparidae; genus Pagrus; species Pagrus major. The sequence goes on along the minus strand of NC_133220.1, from coordinate 1,158,475 downwards.
CCCAAGGAGTCACACCAGTTTATCACAACAATGATAAGAGAGAGGAAGGAGACGTGCACTCAAACACTGAGAAAAGACATCTGGATCAACAGCGAGGCCTTCAGCAGAACTCTTATCAAAAACAGCCCAAAACAAGAAGTGCAGAGATCAGAGCGTCGCCTCGTCTCCCTTTGATACACCTCGCCGTCTGTCCCCGGGGGAGACACATGAAGAGAGGTGGGCTGACACTGAAGCTTCAGTTCACCAGCACAGTGTCTGTTGTCTTTGGCTTGTGTTCTGATCTTTGACCCAGACTCCCTCAGTTCACACAGGCTCATGGGATTCAGGAGGATGGCGTCTGACCCCGAACACAAAAGAAAGGGGCGGCACATTCCACCGTCAAGGTCAAGGGACCGTCGCTATTTGCGTCGACTTTTTATCGCTCCGTCTGCCGACCGGTCTTTAGTCTCATCTCTCTGTAAAGTGCAGGCTTCAGACGGAGTGACCCAGGACCTTTCATTTCAATAGCTCGTTCTCACTATATGAGCATTCACATAACCTGGACCCTTTCATTACTGTGGGCTTTCCCTTCATGACTTTAAATTCTTTGTTTTTTCCTGTCTGTCTTCCTCTGCGGGGAGGCGATGCTCTGACCTAAAACCCTTCATTACCACAGCACTCTCTCCTTCGCTCCTCTTTCTGAATCTCTCGTTTCTCCTTTCATCATTTTCCAAAGAGAATTCTAACTAATCTCTCTTCCTCTTTTTTCATTCGCACTTTCCTTCGTGGCATCTAATCAATCAATTCCTGCTCTCCTCTTCCCTCGAACCGTTTCTTCTTTCCCATCATGGATTCTCTCTGTGGGAGCAGATCATCTGTTTGGAATTCAGCAGCCAGGTCTTCCTGGAAAAACAAGCCAGGTTTGGGTTTTGTGTGCAACGCAGACAAAGCTACAGACAGACACAGCTGGACGCAGGTGCCAACAGCCATCATGAGAACAAATGGGTGCATGTAGTGTATTATGGCATCAGTACAAAGTGCTGGAAGAAAACTGTGGGAAACAGATTAAAATGTAACAGAGAGAGAAAGAGTCAATCTGTGGTCCACATTAAAACATATTCAGTATTCTGTGTGAATACAGAAACATCATTGTTACTTTATATGATGTTTGTTTTACAGGACTGTCTCCTACATGTTATCAGGCCTGTGTGTGCCAGGCTATCAGCTGTGTGTGTCCTTGTGCAGCAACACGTGTCGCATGTATATTAGCCGACGTGCGGCGCAAACACCAAGGCTGCGTCTGAATCAAGCCGGTCAGAGGGCAGGAAGTGTGGCATGTGTTTGAGACATGAGGCAGACGGCAACATGAGACGACCAGGTCACGCTGGCTCTTAATGTTCCAGGTGCTTTGGATGGATGACGGCAGAGCGGTGCGTTTGGTTCATACACTATCTGATAGTTGGAAGGACTCTTGTGCATCCTGTCAGAGGAGTTTGAGCTGGATGATGAAGCGATCAGTCTTTCTCTGATCTGTCTTCGAGAGAGTGTGGAGTCTCTCTCCCAAGAATCTGTCCCCGTCTGTCCGGGACTGTTTCCAGCCGAGTCGCCAGAATAAAATGTTTGCGTTTAACGTTTCTGCAAACCGTGGATACGTTCACATTTATACGACAGCCGTCATATCACGCTGTCATTACATGTACACGGAGCTGACTGTCATGTCGGGAGGTGGAAGGGACGGTGGCTGCAGGTCGAGGTGGTGACAAATATCTGGAAAACATTCAACTGTTTTGCTGCTTTTCTTTGACCTTCACTTCCAAATAGTTTCAGTTTCACAACAAATAAAATAATAATAATATTTGACTTGTTTTCAGCGCTTACATAGACATTTATCATGTTCTGTCCCACAAATCCTTTGAGTCACAGGCAGCTCGTCCTCGTATCATTTTTCTCTGACATATTCAAAACTGATCCGCTGACAAGAAATGCTGAAAATGGCTGCTGTCCGTCTTTGTTGATGCACTTTCAGTGAAAGTGACGCTGACTGCTAATCTCACTGACAAATACTTTGCATTTCCTGCGACTGCTGCACCGTTAAAGCCGTCCTGCGTTTGTCCAGTTGAAGCAGCAGCAGCAGGAAACGTTGTGTTAACATGAGCAGTGACGTAAAGGTGATATGTTGTGGTTTCTTTCTTGTGACAAATGTACTCGCTTTGGACAAAAGCGTCTGCTTAAATGACCTAAATGTAGATGTAATGTAATCAGACTCTGCATTACACGCTGCGTTGTTTCCTGTCAATCTCTGAATATTTAAATCAGGTAGGAGTCCAGTAACAATAAAATGTACAGTGCAGAGAGAATATTACAGGGTAAATACAATGAATGGCTTCTGCTGACAGTCCACCATAAATAGAAACATTTGAGTTGATGAAAATATTAAGGATTATGAATTTAAGGTGAGGGAAACACTCGTCTCTCCACATCCTCTCGATGCAACACTACAACCTGCACTGACTGAATATCGGTGACAGACATTATTCACGACCTGCAGAACGCATCAATAACGGCCTCAGCTGAAGGTCTGAAATATGAAAGCGCAGACAGAAAATGAGAAGCGGGAGAAAATGACAGAAAAAGAGGGAGGAGGGCAGAGAACAGGAGCTGTCTGCTGGAGATTAGGGCTCATGTCTAAGTGTAGGTCTGAGTGATGTGAAGTGATTTGGAGAATGTTGCAGCGTGTAAAGCTCTCATCTCCAGGACTTAAATTTATTCTCATCGGGTTCTCCCTCATTGAGCACAGCATTACAGAGGAGTAATCTTTCCTTCTCACTATACTGTTGTCTTGCTTCAGAGCCCCGGCCTTTCCTTTCCTTTCCTTTCCTTTCCTTTCCTTTCCTTTCCTCTTTCTGTATTTCCCTTTTTCTTCTGCCTTCTGTCGGCCGTTTCTTCTTCACTACTTTTTTATTTTTGTTGTTTTTTTGTTGATCTTGTTTCTTTTAGAGCCATTAAAATGCAGCGCTGAGACACTGACTACAGTAGCACCTTACTGAAATGCTTATGATAATTACAATGTATAATGTATTGTGATTCATGCAGGGAATTGTAGATTTGTTTTTACAAGCTTCAAAAGGTGTGAAGTTACAGGTTGTACTGTAGTAAACTGACGTTTATAGTCACAAGAGGCAGTTCTGTTGTGAGGACGGATACAAGACCACAAACTATTCTGCATCAGAGATTTTTAAAAATGTTTAATTGAACGTGACTTTTGCTAATATTTTGTGGGTATCCAACAACATGCAGGTCAGTATGTCAAACATTTCTAACTCGTGTAAGAGAGCTGAGTTATGAAAGATTATAGCCGCTGTGAGAAATTGATTGACTGGGATACTGTTTCACTTCGGCCTTAAACATCTTCTGTTTAACATCTGGTGTGTGATGACTGTTAACTCTAACTTCATCACTGTTGATCAATTAGCAGTCAGTTAGCAAGCTCATAACTTGTTAAGAAGACAGTTAGTTAACACAGTTTATTCAGAAGACATACGGTATGTGTGCTATTGATTCCTGCCTGCAAACCATATGTTTGTGGAAGAGTCTAATAAGATAATAATAAACCAACAAGACATGAAATATAAACAGTATATGATTTAAATAAACAACATTCAGTGCTAATAAAAACAAAAGAACAGAATATTGAGAAACATTCATACAGGGTATAATTCTCCTACGTTGGCACAATGGACCCTGATATTCCCTTAATAATAAGAATAAAAGCCCGATCAGGATAAAAATGCATCATGTGACCACCTGAGTCTGAAGAGTCCGATCTGATCCGGCCTGATCTGAATGAAATTTTAATAATTCAGTCAATAGGAAAATATTAGCGCCGTAAATGCTTAATCCATTCAATCCTCTTACATTGGAATGGGTTATGGGTTAATATTTTTTCTGCACACGTTCACCAAACATGGTGTAACATGAGGGACAGAAACATGGCAGTACGAAAAAAACAAAACAACAACAACAAAGAAATCCCTGCTGAACTTTTGTTGTTGACATTTTAAGAGTTAAAGATTGTTGATCACCGCGACACAACGAGCTGTTCAGAGTTTGAAGGGAACAAAAACGAAATCACACGACACGATGAGGGTCCATCTTTAAAAGTGTATTGAAAGGACACAGTGAATAAATTAGTGAACAAATTGACTTCACTCAATAAAGATGGAAAAAAAAAACCTTGTTATTCTTCTTCGTCTGTTGTATTTCCTGTAGATGAGACACTGCAGGGCAGAGACACTTTGTGCAGGTTATATTCTGATGAAAAGCTTCGGGGCTCGTGAACACACATCTCACCTGATCACTTTATTTAATGTCCACGTGAACAGTTCAGCTGGGGTCTCTAATCAATATGAAGAAATATCATCCATGTAACTGCAGGTCAATGTGCTGCATCATTAGGCAGTAAGTGAAACATACAAAGACCTTAAAGGCTTCAGATGAAATACATGAATCACTGGAGCACAGTAAAGACAGTGTCACAGTGTGAGACCGGGTCATATCAGGACGTTGTACAGGGGTAAAAGTCTTGTTGAGTCCTTGTTGTCATGATCTGCGTCAGGTGTGAAATATATTCACCATCATCACCTGCAAACATTCTCTGTTCTGTGCATGTTTAATATCAGAGTCGGAGGATCTTTGAGTCCCTTCGCTGCTCAAACCACAGAGCCTTTCTTTTACTGGCTGTAATCTCTTTCATCCACTGACTGGTTTTATCTCTCTCTCTCCCACCCTGAGAGCCCGCCTCATCCCCACGACTCACCCTGCTCACCCTCCTCCTCCCCCTCATCCTCCAAATCCTGCTACATCCCAGGCAGGTAAGTAGAGCTCTGCTGTGGGCTTAATGAGCTGAGGAAGGGGCCCTGCTGGAGAAGACCAGCGTGATCACTGCTACCTCTGTTCCCATTTAGGGCCAGGTTTCACTTCACAGGGCACAGAGGGGGGAGAGGGGGGAGAGAGGGAGGAGGGGGAGAGAGAGGGGGGAGAGGGGGGAGAGAGGGAGAGAGAGAGGGAGATAATAGAACAAAAGAAAATGGAGAGGGAGAGACTTTAACAATAGCAAAGTGATCTCATCCACCTGCTGCCTTGCTCATCTGTTTCTCTTTTCTCTCTCCCTTCATCACCCACAACTTCATCATAATTCATCCCCATCTCTCTCTCTCTCTCTCGCTCTCTCTCTCTCTCTCTCTCTCTCTCGCTCCACCACAATCACCTCTCTCTGTTTTCTTATGTGGCTCCTCAGGATTGGACAAGCTTCATTACCCCCACTTTGATGTATTTCTTTCTTTTTCCCATTTCCCCTCCCCTCTCCGTTCGCTGCCTGCTGCTCTCCAGCTCTTCTCTTCGAGCTGTGTTGTTGTTTTTGATGTTTTTTATCTCATTTGTTGTGTTTTTTGGTTTCTTTGCTGTGGCACGCCATCATTCACTGTTACAGATTCATTCATTCATTCGGTCAAGTTCAATCACACTTTGCACAAAATATTGGAGTCAAGGCTCACGTATAAAACCTTTCATGTTTCACCTGAGAGAGAATGAACCAATGAACGAATATAGTTCAGCAGTTAATTGCAAAACAACAATATACTTTTTTTTCAGTGCACAAGACGAGAAACACAACAAACGACACATGGACCCAGAGCTAACACATAAACACCCGCGACAGACAACAGTGGACGACACCCAACAAGCATCAGCACGTGATGACCACACTGGTCAACAAACACAGCAGGAGTGAGACCAGTTCGGAGCCAGCGAGAGGGGAGACTGATGATGATGCGCTTCTGATCTTTAGAAATCCAGGCCATTATTTGCTGGCTGCAGATGGACAATAGTTAACTATCTATACGTTTATTCTGTAGGTTTTTCACAACCAGTTGTGCTCATGAAAATGTATCACAACAGTATGAAATGATTGCTGTGATATGCATCTGCAACACAAAACACAAATCAAGGTAGCATCACTGAGCGTCCCTCTGGCCGTTTGAGAACGATCACTGTCGACAGGAAACAAAACCATTTTAAAGGCATTTACAAACTGATGATTTCATCCCACTGCTGTTATTTTGAACCTGATCGTTCCGAGTCTTAATAAAAATGTAATAACAACAATCTAAACCCAAATCACTCGACCTGAACGTTTGAGTAAATACTCGTACGTGACCTGTTCTCAGTGCTCATTATGTTCCAAATACTCCTGCAGCTTTAAAATCTCTAAAATGAGACTTTCAGAAGGATTTGAAGCACAAAAATCCAAATAAAAAGACTTCTGTTGGCCGGCATCAAGAAATTCAAGCTCTTTTCTGTTGATGAGTGAAAACAGCTCAAATGATCCACTTTGCTCCAAACAATAAAAGTCCAGAAAACTTTATATATGACGGAGTGTTTGTCCCTCCAGGTGTGCCAAATCAATCCAGTACCTGCAGACAAAACAAAACAAGTTTTTTTTTTTAAATTGCTACCTTTGTGCTCGATGTCCTGCTGAATGACAGTGAACAATTTTATTATCAATGTTCCAGCTGCATGTGTGTGAGATGGATCGTGCTCCTCGCAGTTTATAGCCATCGCTTACAGTCTGTCTTGTGCAGAATCATGCAGAACAACACGTGAATGTAAGTCGGCCAAAAGCTTCAAAACAAGAAGGAAGTCATTGTCTGTGTTTCTGAATATGATTCAACATCAGCAGCACGTCTGCAGGGGAATCCAGTAATTAGGTGAGAGTCACTTAACGGTAATTATTAGTTATGTCTGTCTGACATCTGCGCTTTTGTGTGAGAAGTAGGTCAAAGTAAAACTCAGTGTGACTTTTATAAACACAGACAGAAGGAAGCTGCTTCGACATGAGCAGACCGACCACACAGTTAACCTGCTGAACTGCAAAGACAGCCGATGCACGTTCATCACGTCGTTTTAGACTCCAACACTCTGATCCAAACACACCTCTTGCTTCTACCCCTGTTTTGTGCATTCAAGTCTCGGTGCCGGGGTGTCCTGGTTCTGGTTGGGGTGGAGGGGTAGACCGAAGTGTTTGGCCCTTCGATGTATTATGGTCCTTTTTTATAACAAGCATGAAACAGTTGCTACTAATTTGCTAACGTTACATATATTGTTATTGCTAACTTGCGCATGACAGTCCCACATTTTGACAATATTCAAGTGACTGACTTATTTGTGATAATACCAGGATCGCCATGGTAACACAAGAGAAATCACCACAGCTGAGAAGGACATATTGGAAATGTCCAGTTGAGTCTGTTTACTTTAACGCTATCATCGACTATCGATGACGTCTGAGGCCGTGGAGGGTTGTCCCATCTCATAGGGGAAGATTTCAACCACCACCCCTGTAACTCACAACAGCTCTTTATTTTATTCAGTGGCAAACACTTCTTCATCAGGACATTATTTTGTTGATGACAGCAGGAAACCCTGTAGAGCAATTTCAAGGGGTAACCTGTGGTTTGTCTGATGATAAATGACAGGATGTAACCCTGTTTGTGGGGCTCTCTGGTGACCATTACACCAGCAAAAAGTCTTTTAAACATCCAAACAGCAAAGAAATTTTTTTTTGGTTTGTTTGACCGTTCTTTGTTTTCTTGACTTGTCGACTGTGGCATCTTATTCCAGCATGTTATGATCAAACAGTCTCTAAAATAGGTGTCAGTGGAGGTGAGGATGGATTTGTTCCTGCTGGTTTTTGCATGAAAATTAATCCGAAAGCTGAAAATTCGAAGCACTTGTTAAAAAGCAGCCTGAATATTCAGGGAGTTGGCCTCATGTTCGTCACCAACTGAGCAGCTCCCACAAACTCGATTACAGAAAAAAATGAACTTGAACTCTTCTGAAATAGATTTTCTTCAAGAATGAAATCAGATTCACTTCAGTCGTGTGGGAAAATAAAATAAAAGGTTGTCACTGGAACACGTTGTTCTCAGCGAGGGCCTGATGAACAGGTTTACTCCTGATGCTCGTGCTCGGGGATGAATGATGATTTGATGTTGTGTTGCCAAACAGCAGCTTCTAACAACAGATCAATCAGCCAGGAGGAGTGGCTCACTCTGCACCGATTCATCTGCCAGGTACGACCCAGACAAGGTGTGTGAGTCTGACCCCACTCACACACGTTCATGCCTGTGTGTGTGTGTGTGTGTGCATGCAAACACCTGCTGTCCTACATTGGTGCAGGCCCGTGCATGTGTATGTGCTGCGTGCACGGTTTGGCGCACACACTCTTGCCGCCGTGCATGTTCTCCTTTGTGAGAGCAGAGGAAGAATGGCTGAGCGGGAGGATTTGGGGGTATTGGACGACCTAATACAATGAAAAGCCACTTTGCCTTTTGTTTGCTTTGCATGACAGGAGACAAAGCTCGCCACAAGTGGGGCTTAACATTCCATTTGGCTGAAGGAGAGGAAGGCAGCTGGCACCGCGGAAAGGCCACACTGTGGATCTGTGGACACACCAAAAGGCCTGGATTGGGTTTCTGAGGCCAGGAGGAATGCATGGGAAACAATCTGGGAGGAGAGTGTGGTGTGGGGGTGGTACTGGTGCTGTGGGGGGGCCGGCTGCTGAGCTGCTGGAGAGCCAGTTCCCCAAAACAACATATGTTGTACAAATGCAATATAACAGGGGCTGGACAAAATAATGTGAACACAGTGACATCATTTAAATTCAGGTAACAATAACTTGCAAACAGTGGTGGAATGTAATAAAGTAAATTTACTAAATTAATGTACAATTTTGGGGTATTTGTACTTTAGTATTTCCATTTTCTGCCACTTTACACTTTTACTCCACTTCGTTTATTTGATTTTACTTAAGTTACTTTGCAGATTGCAGCCGAATCAGAGCTGAATTTGCATTTATTACTTAATTTATTTTAATCAACAATCAGATAAAAATATCCCACTGATTTAATAATCGTCTGAACAATGCAGAATATCAGATCAGGCTGATAATCAGTCGAGTTTACAGCATGTAAATATGTGTATAACTGTAATATTCAAAGCTTTCACTCCGGTACTATTCATATGGACGACTTTCACTTTCACAAGAGACAATATCTTTACTTTTACCAAAGTGTGACTTCATGGTACTTTTTACATCATTGCTTACAAACAATATTAAAAAATAGAGTCATATAAAATGAGTCATATCAGGTTCATGTACACACTGTAAGACCACCATGAGAGCTGTTTTTAAGTCTTTCAAAGTAAGTCTGAATTCCCTCAGGGTGAGTTCAAGTCAAGTACAAATCAAAATCAAGTCATAAAAAACATGGCATTTGAGCGTGTGTCATTTGAAGTTGTGTTAGAGTTGTGGTACTTTTTCACATATCTGAGATACGAGCTTGATTTCATTCACCTCTATTCAAATATTCAAAAAAAGCCTTCTACTGTCTCACGGACTTGATATTTAGTTTACCTCTTCAAAACCGTCTGTTCGTTCCTTCAAGTCCAGATAGTAAAATCTTAAATAAGTCAAGTCTGAAAGTTATCAAGAGTGTTAAAAATATGTTGCGATATAAAGTCAGGCTCAGTCATCATCTCCTCCTGATGATATAAAGTCAGGCTCAGCCATCATCTCCTCCTGATGATATAAAGTCAGGCTCAGTCATCATCTCCTCCTGATGATATAAAGTCAGGCTCAGCCATCATCTCCTCCTGATGATATAAAGTCAGGCTCAGCCATCATCTCCTCCTGATGATATAAAGTCAGGCTCAGTCATCATCTCCTCCTGATGATATAAAGTCAGGCTCAGCCATCATCTCCTCCTGATGATATAAAGTCAGGCTCAGCCATCATCTCCTCCTGATGATATAAAGTCAGGCTCAGCCATCATCTCCTCCTGATGATATAAAGTCAGGCTCAGTCATCATCTCCTCCTGATGATATAAAGTCAGGCTCAGCCATCATCTCCTCCTGATGATATAAAGTCAGGCTCAGTCATCATCTCCTCCTGATGATATAAAGTCAGGCTCAGCCATCATCTCCTCCTGATGATATAAAGTCAGGCTCAGCCATCATCTCCTCCTGATGATATAAAGTCAGGCTCAGTCATCATCTCCTCCTGATGATATAAAGTCAGGCTCAGCCATCATCTCCTCCTGATGATATAAAGTCAGGCTCAGCCATCATCTCCTCCTGATGATATAAAGTCAGGCTCAGCCATCATCTCCTCCTGATGATATAAAGTCAGGCTCAGCCATCATCTCCTCCTGATGATATAAAGTCAGGTGAAGTCTCGTAGTCCACAGAACATTTCTGGAGCTTCACAGTAAAACAGAGTTGCAGCGTTCTGCTGAACAACTGAAGCAGCTGGAGATGATTTAAACATCAGATGTCTCCATACAGCTCGTCTGCTGTGATCACAGAGATCACAACCTGATCTGAGACCATATTTAACCCTTTATTAAGATGAAGTCTTCACTGTAGCTGCTGAGCTAAAAGTGTTAGCGTGCAGCCTGTCTGAAGTGGGTATACAACCTTCTTGAAGCTTGGACTTCACTGGACGGGCTGTATGAAGCCATCATATATTCTTGGTTGTTTTTTATGTAGTAGGTAATGACTAAATTAAATTTTCGGGTGAACTGTTCCTTTAAGACTCTCTAGTCTACAGATGGAGCGATCATACTTCAACCCTTAGAAATGTCCCTTACTTACAACTAATATGTAATAAACTTAATGTTGAGTGGAAGATATTTTTAATTAACACACGAAGAAAACTGTTGATGTCAAAAACATTTTCACACAATAAATTCTACTTATACAAAATTAGCTCGTAGCTCATAAAACATTAGAGAACTTTTTTCTTCTGTTTTGACACCAACGACACATTTCATACAGAAGAAGTCGGCTGTGACTTGAAGCACGACACATGATGTGTTTCAGCGTTTCATTAACCTTTAATCTTTGCAGACAAACACAACACAGGCAGCAGATACGTGTTCGTGTTCGGCACAAACTTAGTCGTATATAAATGTAATTTCCAGAACACGAGGTCGGTGCATCACTGTCACGGTTTGTAAGATCGTTTTCTCGTCACATTCACGTTTGACTGATGCTCCTGCAGCTTGAGCTCCTTTAATATTTGTTCGTCTCATGTGGTTCGATGTGACATATTGTGTGTGTGTGTGTGTGTGAGACGAGCGTCGCCTGCTGTGGCTCCCATCACAGCCACAGAGTCAGATTAATGGACCTCAGTCTTTTGTGTTGAGGCTGAGGAATGTGCTCCCATTTCTCACACGTAAACACAAACACGCACACACACACACACACACACACACACACACAGACACAGTTACACACATGGACACACAGAGCCGTTAAGCGCACACCTCTGTTGTCGAGCCCCTCCCACACTGGCAGCTCCAATCTAATTGGTCCATCTCCTCTCAGCGCCTTTAGGATGTATGTATGTGACAGACACACACACACACACACACACACACACACACACACACACACACACACACACACACACAGTGTAATGGCCATGACAGACCACAGGTGGCGTTTCAGTTGAATCTCGAACATTTTAGTGAAAAGATAAATGTTGATGAAGGTCTCAGTTCTAAGTGCTGTATCGTAGGCAACTGGACTTTCCCGTCTCATCCAAGAGGCTTCGTCGGTTCAGAACTACGATATAACACTTCGAAGAGCGAAATAAAGAGATACAAAATAAGACAAACAAAACGAGAAAGAGAGAGTGCTTCCTGTCGACTTACCGAGGCCCAGGAAGGAGAGGCAAGAAAACAAATTAGCTGAGAGAAAAGCAGAGGATAAAGACGGACCCCATGTTGATTAGCTTGAACCAGCTTGAATACCAATGAATGCAGCAATGGATTAGTATTGCACATGTAAATCTTCAGAAAACCCTCTGAAAGCTTCTCTCTCCTCTTATCTGAGCTGCCGGAGGCTCAATCTACATGCTAACACTCTACATGCTAACACTCTCCATGCTAACACTCCCCGTGTCTGGTTCACGTCGACATGCGGACGCAGACGAGCACTCAGTAAATGTCATGTGTACAGTAGAGTCAGAGGAGGAGAGGGAACAGAAGGTGTCTTTGTGATTAACTTTGTGCAACGTGAAGAATTAAATGAGTCCTGCTCTTGTCACTTTCTCGTGCACACTGTCAGTGGGACCAGGAGGGGATACCCCATATTGATCAGCTCAGTGCAACATGAATACAAATGGAGGATTAAAGGCTCAGCTTAGGGCCTGTGAATCTCCTCTCTCAGCGGCAGTGTTATTAGTCTACATGCCAACATGGCTGCTCTGGATCAGGTATCAGGGGGCTATTATTATAGATTCTGCTTCACTCTTCCACTTATATACGTTATGTCAGATTTAGTAGAAAGTAGAGTTGATTTGTTTCATTATTTTCAGCCTGTTCTCACTTGCAACACGTCCAATATGGTGGCTTGGTCAGTGTCACAGTGCTTCAAACTCCTGTATGATGCTGTAGATGCCTCTCTGGTGTAGTAGTGTGAAGGGCAAGAAAATTCCACATCAGGACACAGTTGGGTTTGTTGGGTCGGTCAAACACAGAACTTTCACCCCGGAGACCTGAGTTCAAGTCTCGTGTGTAACAAAAAGATGCCTCTGTGCTACAGGCTCAACTGTTAGACTTTTATCTGTCCATCTGTAAAGGACTACTTCAAAAATCTTACTACCTTTTTATCGTCATTCTTGGGCCGAAGACATTTTGGCCCATTTATCTGGAATAATTTACAGAGAAGACTGAAACCTGATATACTGAAATTCAAACTGATTTTAGGTGTGACTGTTTAACAGTTGATTTTGTATCTGTACTGAGGTACACTGTACACTTGCAAATAAGATCTTGAACTCAATGTGACTCTGATCAAATAATGTATGCAATTTTAAGTGAAACCATGATTTTTAATTACCTAAACAAGTAGTTTGGTTCAAACTACAGTCCAAAAGTCTTTATATGTGAAATAAATGTTTTTTCAGCAAGCTTTATTTTGAAAAGTATAATCAGGCGCTGCACGAGTAAAACTGACAGAGGGGTACAGTAGGTAGAACGTTATAGTTTATGAATGTGTTGGTCTGCTGTGAGCATCTTGACTAATGAATATATATTAATGACTATTGCTCACTTAACACATAACGCTGCTGCTAAAACACAGTTGTTTAAATCACATAAAAACTAATCTGTAGCAGACGGTCTCAGGGGCGATGTTACACAGACTGTGAGAGCTCCACCACCGATGCTACTCTTATAAACTCTTCTGAAAACATTTTCATATTAATGTCTCAAATCTCAACGACCTTTTTTCTGTGAGTTTGTTCACACATATGAGTGTTCAACAGTCAGAGTCACCAAACTACTTCTAACAGCACACACTAGACCGAAATCCAATTTCATCTTTGTCACCTCCTCTTCAGGAGGTGCGTGTTGGTGAGATTGGGGTGAATATACTCTGTGTTTACCTGCAATCTGGGTGAACGAACCCTTTAAACAATCAAACGTTTTCTGTCAAACATGAGTAAGAATACTAGAGACAGGCAGACAGACAGACAGACAGGTGGACAGACAGAGACAGACAGACAGACAGGTGGACAGACAGGTGGACAGACAGTCAGACAGAAGGGTGGACAGACAGACAGAGAGACAGGCAGATGGGTGGACAGACAGACAGACGGAGGGAATGAGCCACAGACAGAGAGATAAAAACACAAACAGACGTCAGTGAGAAAACATTTTAAAATAACCAACGAACAGGCTGAGAGATTGAGTGAACGACGAACCTTTGCAGGTATAATTAGAGTCCATTGATTGCAGAGCACTCTAGCACTCTCCCAAATGGCTCCGACTACAATCCATCTATTATTCTGATTCATATGCTGATATATTGTGGAGAGCAACACCAGCTTCTCACATTTCCTGTTTGTGCTCACAGAGCACCATCATTTACATCTTGATTTCTGAGAGGGGAAGCTGCACCCACCCACCCACACACACACACACACACACACACACACACACATGCCTGATCACAAAATGCAAATCAGTTTTAAGTATAATAGTTCAATTACACATAGAAAATATTGTATTTATGTATATGTATGTAGGCGGATAGAAAAACGTGTTTCCATCACTTAGAGAAGTTAAACATGTTAATCTGACAACTAATTTCCAGCCTTGAAACATCTGCTGTGAGTTAACGGGTTTGATTGTCTGTCTGTTGGTGTTGATGCAGTGTATGTTGCACACAGACCAAAGACCTCCTGCTTCCTGAGCTGTGCTCCTTATTTCCACCTTCAACTCTGTATTTTAGGTTTTTGAGGCTTCTTACCGCCCTCGGTATCACGTTACATGTTTGTCCAACTATCAAAGATGGTTTCACTTAACCTTGAAGATGATAATCTCCTAATCATAACCAATTTACTGGTATTTGCCGTAACCCTTATTCACAAGATAAACATATTACCGCAGCCAACAAGGCTGCCAAAAGGCCGTCCACAGTTCGAGTCCCTGGGGATATTTCCAATCTGTTTTTGCTGCGACCAAAACAGCTATTTTTTCACGAGAAATCGGACCATCTCCATGTGTGATGGTGGCCACCAAAACAGGCATTTTAAGCCAAAGATAACCATTTCCTGAACCTAACTGAGTGGTTATTTTGCCTAAACCTAACGTGAGCATGAGCACAGCGCCGTGACAAGAGAGAAATAGAAAATGCAACCTCAACAAATGTGAAGTTGCAACATAAAGAAACTTTCAGTTCATCTGTAGTTTTGCAGAAACATACTTTATTCTGGTGGTTGGGTTGTTTTTTTTTAGTTGGGCTTTTGGGAATAAACTCAACCTTTATTGGTAAATGTGAACAACAACAATATGAACAAATGCTGCATTTGAATTATTAAAATATTGAATAAAAAATCAGTGCAGATGTGCAGCAGAATTGTTCTGTCTCAGCCACATATGCACATGTTATCTGACACACACATCCATTGTCTCTCACAAACCTCCTCACAATCAGGATCCAGTGTCTTGCTGGTGTTAAGCCACAACAGCCTCGTTGCACCTGTTTCTATTGTAGCGCAGCACTGTTAGCCCAGCTGTTCGTGGCTGTGCCATCACTTCTCTGTCTGTCGGAGAGACAAATGCATTCCTCACCACGCCGTTAGAAAAAAATGTGGCAATTATACTAATACCCTGATATAAATGATCTGCAGTTGAACAAGAGAACACAGAACACAGATGTTCAGAGACAGAGCGATAGAAAGAAACAAAAGGCTGAAAGAGGATGATTGACAGCCAGACAGATCAGGAGGGAAAAGGAGGTAAAGTAGAAAGATGAGACTGTTTTAAATAGAAAACTGACAGCATCTGTTCTGCTGCATAAAACAACGTATGTATGAATTTCTGATATGTGACCTTATGTGGTCATGAAGATATTAACTGTCGTCTCTCAGACGTAAAAGGTGAAAGTAGCACTATTCTGTCACGGTAACACAAAACATCTTCGTTAGATACCTGTGGTGGATGGTTGGGTGTAAATAGTGTCTTATATTAACACTTCAGCTGTGGATGCTTTTAAACATGACCATGATCTCTCCTTACACGTCACCAAATCTTCAAAATAGAAGTGGCAGACCAGAAAACGCTCATATGAATTATTAGAAGAAGGAAGGTCAATGACAGGTGACCTGTTTTGATGACTTTCAAAAGGTAGAAGGACACCAGAGAAGCTTGTTTACGAAACTTTTATGAAAAAGTTTGAAGAACCAAGAACTGACTGTTTTACTCTTTATACTCTTTATACTAAACTTCAGATCATCAAATATAACTCCAAGATCCCGGGCAGTCTGTTTAGAGTCATTTGAAACCACCAAGATTAGCACCAACATAGCTGATGGATTTGGGGGACCAAACAGGATGACATCAGACCTACTATCTTTAAATTTAAGGACATTCTGAGACATCCAGGATTTATTGTCAAAGGGGCAAACAATGAGTTTTGCGAGGCTGCTGGGATCACTGGGTTTCAAGGGCATGTATAGCTGAGTGTCATCAGCATACAAACGGTACGCACATCATGATTCAGGATAACCTGGGCAACAGGCAGCTTGTATATGGAAAACAAAAGCGGGCCAAGAACAGAACCAACAACTGGGCTGTCAGTAGTAAAAGTTGGAGAGGATTGATCATCACCCTTGAGGTAAGTGACGTAGGAGGATACTTGGTCGACTGTATCAAAGGCAGCACTTACTCTAGAGAACTGAAATCGAGTAGCAGTTGGTGGTTGGTGACCTTTGTACCATGAAATGCTCTAAAAACCAGACTGGGAAAAAAGGCTAATGTCAGTGATCCTGAGTGCAAAATGTACAAATCCACTCAGCCTCCAGCAGGACTGTTAACCAAGCAGCTAAAATCTAAAAGTAGTGCATGACCACATTTATAACCTTGTTGAAGCACAGTTTCAAGTAATCTAAGTTTTCTGAATACACGAGGTAAGAGAGATCAGAGAGTGCACAATAAAGAAAGGGAGGGAATGTTGACTTTGAATTGGCAGAGACAGCGTAATAAAGCCGGTGCAGACCAGAGTGCATGAGAAGGATTTTGTTTGGCAGAATAAAGCTGGAGAGGCTGAGCGTGAAATGTGTCTTGTTTAGTAACCATCCACGCTTCATGCACCGAAGAACCGCTCTACCGCAGCGGGTGGCAACCTTTTCTACTGGTGACCATTAGAGTTCATCACATGATCCAATCAGACACCATGTGAGAATCTAACACAAGATTTGCAGTCGTAGAGTGAATCATTTGGAGCAGGATGTGATTCAGTGCTGCAAGTACAAGTCTACAAGTATCTCATAAATCCTGACATGTTCAAAATGATGTTATAAAGAAAATATCTTTTCCTATGACGGCTCAGAAACTCCCTCATCAACCCAATCGCTGGAATTAATGTTGGCAAAGTATGTTTCTGCACAACATAGATATGTTGTGTCAATCTTATGTTGTGACAGTGTTGTGCTTAAGTTTAGGCACAAAACCCACTCGGTCAGGGTTCAGAAAACATCACGTTTGATCAAAAATATCTGCTTCTGTCTCCACAAACAAGGCTGGAAAATGTCCCAACGTCATGTGAAGAATATCAAGTGTTTTCATGCTTAACATGTTGAAACAGCATCTCAAACAGTGGTCTCTGGCTCTATCACCTAACCACACTGCTACTACCATCCTCCCGACATGTAAGTCAGCTCGTATGTAATGTGAACGTGATATAACACGTGTTGTTCGAAAGTATCCGCAGTTTTGCAGAAATGTAAAATTCCAACTTTTGATTCTGGTGACTGTGCAGCCCTGTTTCACTGTACAGCATATTAAGTGTAAACATGTGAAAGACTGTTATTAAAGCAGCTTTACTGAAGTATTGTTATTGTATTATTACCTATGAAAAAAAGTGACTAACATCATGGTGACTCACAGGCCTTGACTTTCTTCTGAAGGGTCTTATTTAAAGTGTACATGAAGAGAGAGCGGCCGCGTCAGGGTGACTCACAGTTCAGGCCCACATCACCAGTGGATGTTTCAAACCCTCCTACTGGAGCCGCAGTCGACAGTCTGAAGGACGGAGAACTCATTTAAAGACATTTTGAAGAAGGCTTAGAGAGAAGAGTGTTTCTCTGGTCCCTCACCATCTGCCTCTCCTCCTTCTGCTTCGTCTCTCTTTTGCTCACTTGCTCGTTCTCTCGCTGCCTGTCGCCCCGTCTAGAGAGGAAGAGTCAACATTTTCCCTCGTCTACGAGCCGGCGTACAGGGTGACAGAAAGGCTGACACACCATCTACAGTATCTTGACACTCCCTGTCTCTGTTTTCCTGCATGTCAGCAGATCTTCTGTTCCCCCTCCGCCGCCTTCCTCTCCATAACAGCGTATAATCAAAGTCTGAGACACTGATTCCTACTTATCAGCCTCATATGGAGGACGTCTTTGTTTGATACAAGCGAGGAAGCAGAAGTTGTCAGGGGACATACTGTGCTTCTTCTTTTTATTTTGTCATAGTGCATTGAAGCTACTTTATATACAAACACCACTATATCCACTCACTTCTGTAAATTAATGAAATATTTGCTGTCTTGTTTTTCCAGCTTTTGTTTTGAAAAATGCCAAACTGTGTAAATATATCTGATATTTGCTGACTTACTTAATTACATACTTACTAGGCCTTTACTGTAATTCAAACAACCAAATGACAAGAAATCAGATCTTCACTGCAGCTACTCTGAGCAGAATGAACCCAGGTGTAATTAAACACATTAAGAAATGTAAGAGGAGGCAAGGCCAATTTATTTATAAAGCACGTCATATCCACAGATTATCTAAAGGGCTTTGTAGATTACAAAGCCAACAGCACAAGAAAGAAATGATAACAACAATAACAGCAGAAACGCCTTCAGAGTGAAACAATAAAAGCAAACAGCAAAAGCACAACGACAAAAAGTCCCAGATCTCCTCTGCTGTCATCTGCAGCAGCTGTATGAATCCAGTCTAATCATAATAATCATAGCCGGTGCAATAACAGCCTATAGTTTCAGAATAAAGTCACACACAAGCATTTCAACATAAGTAAAGTGAATCCTTGCTGAACCACAATACCAGCAGGCGGTTTCACGTTTTCAACCCTTGTGGTCCATGTTTCATAATCCGTCCTCTCACCCATATTGTTGTTTTTTTTCTTCCTGTTTTTTTTGTTGTTGTTGCAAATCAGTGCACATACATCCTGGATTGTTTGGAGCACGTCATTCCCAAGTCACGTGCATGATGTCGTAGTGTGTGACCTGCTGTCACTGATCAGTCACATAGTGTGAAAACCACAACAACCGTGAGACTCCTGCTTACAAGGCAGTAGGTTGTGTTCAAGCCATTAATCTACAACGTAGATGTGAAAGGACAGAAATGTTGCAGGCCTGAATGGATCACTGGGGTGTTGCAGACTGAAAGTGAGGTTTATAGGGAACAGATCTAAATGCTGATGGTGTCATTATTCGATAGAAATGACACTGTGCCATCGACATTTACTTCATAATGACGCGTTATGACAAAAAACTTGTTTTCAGCCAGTTTAAGTGAAAAGCCTTTCCATTTCTTCCATCACGGTAAATAACAGTTCTGAAAGTTCAAACACAAATGACATTTTATTCTGTTAGTGTCCACAGAGCTGCAGAGAAAGAAACAGAATGCAGCTAAATGTTAATTTGAAAATGTCAGATTTGCATCTAATAAAAGGAACAAAATAATATTCCAGCTGCAGTCTGGTCATAATTTATCATTCACAGTCATTATCATCATCAGATCTGTGGGTGTTTATACTTATACACACACGTCTGTTTAACATCCCAGACTAATCTGGCTCTTCTCTGGTGGATGACGTGTCGGAGAGAAGAGGAGCTCTGACATGTTTTTAATGGGGAAGAAGTGAATGTGAGAAAAGTTGAGTAAGACAGAGAGATGAGAGGAAAAGAGGAAATGAAATGTGAGAGAGGAGAGGTGATGAGAGAAGTGGGGTGGAGCAGAAGAGAAGAGACAGGGAGAGCAAGTCTATTGACGTTAATCTCTACATGAAAACCACAATGATCTGTAATTTCTGAGATGTACGGTCATCATTTATCGGATCAGACGTCTTTTCTTAAACCTTAATAATATGTCACACTTTCGCGATACAGCTTTCAAATCAGCTACAGATGAGAGAGGCAGAGAAGTGAGGTGGGGAGAGGAAATGAAAAGATAGTGAGGGAGATGAGGTGGAGGATAGCAGAAAGCAGCAATATGACAGAGAAAACAATGGAAGTGCAGGCAATCGGAAAGTAAAGAGGATGAAAGATATGAGCCTGCTGCGCCGTACAGAATATAACTGTGAGTAAACAAGCAGAGTGACGTCAACTCCAGGCTTCCTCTCACAAAACAGATTAAAAAATACATTATTTTACATGTTACAGTTGTTTTTTCTCCTCCTGATGTTGGAAGTCTCAGTGCTGTTGCTGCTAAACTCCAAATGTGGAATGTACGAGGACGGTATGTGATCGTGTTTTCATCACAAACACTGTGCTGCCACGATCGACTCAAGGCGACAGACAACAGAGGAGGAGAGGTGAGGGAGGAGAGGTGAGGGAGTAAATGCAAGAATGTGAGAATGAGGAGGAGGAGGAGGAGGAGGAGAGCGAAGATGTTTGTGGTCGCAGAGATACGGAGAGCACACCGAGTTATGAACGGTTTGTTTTGTGTCGGCAAGGTCAGTGAGGAGATATTCAGGTTGAGATGCCCTGATTGAGACACACAGTGGAGCACACCTACACATTTCAGGGATGTTTTTATGGCACCAAAAGGAGGAAAAAAATCTTTGGCAATTAATTTCAGATGCTCTATTTTAGCAGAGTGCAGCTTTTGTGCACCTTAAGATCGACAGGTGCGTATGAGGAGACCAAAGGTACTTAGACCGTCTTAAGTAGGGTTGTGGACTTGTGTGGCCCAATCAGGACCTTAAAGTCCCATCAAACACACCCGGACCAACAAATCTGAATGAAAACCATTTAAAAAAACCAAAACATCATAACAAGTCAAGAACAAGAGAAGTTCATATATCAGTCAATGCGCATATGTTCACAATAAGAAGAGCCTGTTTGATGGGATTTGGAGGGACGTCTGTCTGCAGTGTGGCCTGATGGGGCCATGTGTGTCCACAACCCTACTGCAGACAGCCTCCCCCGTTGTCTGTAAGATAACTTGATTAAGGTCTAAGTGCTGAAACGTTGTTGTCATTAAACTTAATTGCAAGTGAAGTGGACAGTGTGCGGGAGTCTTTTTCCAGACACTCTGCTTTAACAGTTGAAGGTCTCATCTACTTTTAAAATTCTGTCACACTAAAGTTTAATACACCGATTTCATTTAAAAGAAAGTCGATGCACTGAACAGCTGATGCAGAGTCTCGCTGTTATCTCATTAATTAAAGCTGCTGCGTCTGAATCAGCAGGATACTTATGTTCGCTGCAGACATCGTGATACTGTATGATCGACACTGATACTGTGTGAGCAGGTTTTCTCTCCGTTTCAGCGACATCTAGTCAGAAGGTTCAACAAATGATAGCTTAATGGTAAACACTTGAGTTAATTATATGACAGCAGTGAATGATGGGAGTAAATGAGCAGTTTCACCTCTGTTGAGTGACATCGTGCAGGTGATTCACAAACTGCTGCTGTCGCTTTCAAACGTCAGTATTTTGTTAACGCTGATGTTTAAGTTTGTCCTGACGAGACCTTCTGCAACGAATCCAAGCTGCCATTTTCTCTGTGTGTGGATATTATAGTAAAAAAAAGACAAGATGTTACAGGAAATCAGCAGCTAATGTTTTCATAATGTGAAACTGTTCATCTGTAATTTTAAGATTGAGGCAGAACCAGAAATCACAACACAGGAACACTGGGATTCAAACAGGCTGAGGTCAGAAGCTGGAAATCTGCCCAACAAGCAAACTTGTCCAACAATGAACAACAAGGCAGCACACACACTGGACACACTGGGAGGATGACTGAGTGACTAATGAGGGAATGATCTGCAGGTGAGGAGAAAAACCAGGTGAGGTGAATGAGATGATTGCAGGAGAGGCCGGATCTGAAACGACAGGATAGTTAGTGATGTTGGCATGAAGACAGAAACAAAGACTGAAAGCTTCTCATGGTTGTGACAGGAATATATATAAAGCGGTGCAGCTAATGAAAAATGTTATTTTCAATTAATGTCATCATTTTTTCTACTTAAGCCTTAAAGTGAAACTCTCGCCAAAATGCAACCTAGGCTTTTTTTGTGAATGTACCCGAGTCAAACCTTCATGTAAAAGCATAATTGCGACGAAAAAGCCACTTTTAAGATTTACTGTAGTTTCGTTTTCGGGTCAAACTCATTTTCAATGGCGTGCTAGGGGCAGCTTTATGGTGGCATCAAAACTGCTATTTTTAAAACACTAAGAAGACTCGACACAACATGACACTTTGCTCGTAGCATCACCAGGGTCTCTACACATGAACACGAGCACTGAGAACATCGTTTGTGTACACAGAGTTTACTAAAAAGAAGGTTTTTGAACAACTCACGTTAGCAGGACAAGTAGCCGTCCTGCCAGTCGAGAAGAGTCGATCCCGAGTGCGGCGTAACATGGAGGAGAGTAAAGCTGGAAAGCTCCTAAAGCGTCGCACTCGGGGGTTTGACTCGGGCACATTCACAAAAAAAGCCTAGGTTGCATTTTGGCGAGAGTTACACTTTGATTAAGCCTTTCATCTATGAAATGTCTAATAATAGCAAACATTTCAGTTTCCAAGGCAACATCTTCAAATAGCTTTTATATTATGATATTTTTTATCACGAGTCAAAAACCCAAAGATATTCACTTCAAAGAAAAGCATTTCTCATTTGAGAGGATGAAAAAACATTCAGAATTTTGCACAATTTTGCTTATAAATATATATATAATATAAGTGAATCCTTTAATCCATCATCAAAAAAAGTTAATTTGGTGTTGATTGATTACTTGATTAAATCATTTAAGCTTCAGTAATGGAGGCCCAAAGTTTTCACTCTTAAGTTTTATAATAGGAAAGAAATAAATATATAAATAAAGTAAATATCAGATCATAAAACATTGTTTTTGTGAAAGTTATGCACACAAACCTGCCAAACTTGGAAGCCTTAAAAACAGGGAGGATTCCGAAACAAAGTCTGGGTCCAGTTTCAGTTTTAATTCTCAGGAAAAATCGCAGAATAATTCACTCCTCTGGCGTGAAGTGGTGTGAATCTCTGGCCAATAAACATTCATCAGTTTCATTCATTCATTTTTTGCTCCTGCCCCTTAATGAGTCACGTTACCGCCCGAGCAGCTAACAGTGTCTCGATGGTGACTGACGTTGATGCAACACTGACAGAAAAAATGTGTGACAATGTTTCGTACGTCAGGATAAATACAAGAGAACTGTGACCCAAGGAAACTGAAAGAGGACAATGAAAAACTGTCTCCAGTGGGCTGTGAGGGTTGGCAAGTGTGTCTGTATGTTTCACATCACATCCTGAACATTTACAATTACAATTCAGTTATGACACAACAGTGATGAGAGCGGTGCATGCAGAGGTATTAACTACTACCACTGGCATGAAGGAGGCTAAATTTAAAAGGTAAATCCCTGCAGGGTGCCGCTGGACGTCCGGCCCACAGGCCACGGAAATGTCCTTTAAGCAACAAATACTGACACACACACAGAAATCCAAGGACACCAAAAGGGATGGCAAACAGACATGAAAAAACAAGCCCACACTCATCTTTACCCTGAAGCACAGATCATCTTGACATTCTGTGTGAACACACCCGGCTGTTGTGTGGTATGTTTGTAATATCAACAGCTCAGAGACTGTTGGGGGAATGTTCAGGGCTAATCTAAATTAGATTGGGGCGGATTAGGGAGGCTGAGAGGGGAGGCGGCATGCTCATCATTCCCTGGCAGTGTCTTCCCCGACAGGTTCAGCTCGGTGCAGTCGTGCAGACACGCCGAGGCCGCGAGATAGCAACAGGAAGCAGGAGAGAGAGCGCGTTATCACAAAAGTTCAGCTCACTTGGGTTTCGTGTGTTCGGGGATCTTAATGAGTATTCAGAAAAATAACCCTCAAGAAAGGGAGAGCAAGGTGACAGAAACACAACACAGATGATCCAAAATGCTTCACAGTTATGGGCAGATAAAAACACACACAGGTGAACGCACACACAATTACACCCCCAACAGCCAAATACCTTCAGGACAAGATACCAGACACAGAAAAGCTGAGATGGTTCAGAGTATCTGTCTGCCAACCAGACTTTAATATGAAGAAACATGTTGAGACTTTACATTTCTTTATGTTGCAACCTTTCCTTTCTTTCAGTTCAGTTTTAAATGTTATGCAGCAACACTGTGCTGACGGTCTGGTTTAGTTCTAATGAACCTAATAAACATGTTCTGATGGTGGAGGAAACAGGAGTAGGTGGAGACGAATGCAAGCTCAGGAGGAAAATACAGAGTCCATACAGATATCGGACCCGTATCCACAACTCTACTCAGTACCTGCTCTGAATTTGCAAAACTGTTTGTGAGAATGGAAAACGATCCCCCTCCACCAGATGTGGACGCGTGCAGTACTCGTTCGCAGCGGTATCACCACAGATACCCAAAAGTAGCACCCAGTTTCAACCAGGGCTTGCAGAGCATCTCATCCTGAGAAGTCCCTCTGGGTCCTGGCCCGTCTCGCTCTCAGCTGTCTGGTCCACATTGTTCACTCATTATAACGAGACAAACCGTCCTTTGTTCTCATTAGTGTGCAGTCAGCACTTCTATCCCTCTTTAGGTTGTCCACCCCCTCTACATTCACAAACTAACGCCGACTGTGTTTCGGAAAGACTTCTAAAGTCCAGATACTCCATCATAAACATCTCCCTGCTCTATAATTTCATGAACTTTGTATTTATCTGAAGGAAAAGCAGGTTCTTCGACAAAGTATTTCCTATCATATTTGATGGTGCAGGGACAAATATGTGGAATTAAAGGTAGGTTGCATGTAAATCCAATGAGGGCATGGATGTTTTTCAGATTGTCTGTTAATAGACAGTGTGTGGTTAGTAATTAAATGCTCTGGTCATTAGTCAACTAAACTTCCCTCAATCAAAGCCATCAAACAGAACAAACAGTCCAATACTTTCAGAATTTAATTGGTACCAGTTATTCAAAGTTATCAGTGTGATTGATGCTAACAAGAGAAGGAGAGCAGGTAATTCTGGATTAGACTGATGCTTGTTCAGGTTTTTAAGGATTTCAGAAGGAAAATGATGTTTTCTCCACTTCTCAAAAAAAGTGCATAAAAACACATCTTTTTAAGCTTAGTTAAAGCATCGGTGTTAAATGTCATTCGAATCTTCGATGAGCACAGCTCCCACTCATGTCCACGGAGAAGTGGTTTTAATGATGACACGAGCACACAACAGCATGATGACATTTACAAAAGTTCTGTAAATGCAGAGAAGCTATTGTGACTTCTGAGTTTCCAGGAAAAAATTAAAAATCCCCCTGAAAGACGAGCAATTTGGACATTTTCTCCACATTTCACGTTCAGCGACACGTTTGATTACACGGCTGTCAAAACCTATTGTCTTAAACTCCTGGCACAGTGTTGATTTAATTAAAAATGGAGACGATTCATTCAGTTTTTGAATTTTGTCCAAACTGTGTTCAGAGTGCTCATATTTTGTTTTGTCTCCTGGAAAGACCTCATTGTCACCACAGAGCAGCGATCCAGCAGGTTTCTGTGGGACGTTTCGTGCAATAAATCTCTCTCAGATTTATGGTTGATTTCTAATTCTGACACCAGCTTTTCATTTAACATCCCTTTGAAAAAGTGAACGGCACATTCCAAAAATATTTCTCGACTTTATTCCCTTTGAGAGGAAGATCCTGCAGTTTCCCCCAAATGACACTTTGATGTTCGCTGTGATCACGGGGGGAAGGACAGAGCTCAAAAATCTTTAATGAGATTTACCCCCCTGACTGGAGGCCGTGTCGAGGTCCGATCCCTTTAAAAAATGTAAGAGAGTAATCTGAGACCGGCTGAAGCCTTGAAGTGGAAGATGAGAACCTGGAGGTCGTGAGTTCACACTGCAGGACCGCTGAAAGCATCTTTGAGCAGGAATTAATCAAGATGAAAAAAAATATCTGAATATTTAGACTGATGACATGATGCAGTGAGGAACTGAAAAACTTTGCAATTGTTTCCCAACTCATCCTCACACCTAAAAAATTGAATTATATTGATTACCAGTGAACCCGAAAAACAACACACAGTATATCACCGTCCTCAACACGCCCGCCGCAGCGTACCAGCGCCAGATGTACCGGACCTTCATTACACTCGCAGTTTGATTAGGTTTAGGAAAACATTGTGGTTTTGAAGAACTCACTGATGACTTTGGGTTTCACACCGGACATGAACACAGTCTCCTCGATCAAAGTGCTTATTTAACCCGACCATCCAGACCTTCAACCTGCCTATGCAGACATTGTCGTTCTTTATGCTACTTCACCTCGACCCGACTGAAAGGTTCTGTTAGACACTGTAACTGATAAGCAGGTGTTGAGTTGGTGTTTTTCAGTATTAAACACGTCGCAGCGGGTTCATCAATAAAGTTCTGACATCACTGGACTGAAAGCAGCTCCGGGAAAAAACTCAACAGTAGAAATCCTTTTTGTAAACTCGGCTAAGAAAGAAAATACTTTCAGCATGTTTCTTAAATTACGTGCTGAAGCAGTTTTTTTTCTTTATAATGTTCAACAACTAAGTCTGCCAGCTGTTTTCACAAGCTGTCTAATGATTTCAGATCAGTTATTGTCGAGATTCCCACATTTGTCTCATCTAAACCCAAACTGTGAAGAGCTTTCTGTTACACCACTGCCTGTCTGTCAATACGCCAAGACTGTGAAGTCGTATTATTAGCAGCAAGTGAAGCATCAGACAGCGACTAACTGGAATTTTTATAAGTTGGGTAACTTAGCAGCACAACATGTAAAACAAATGCACTGTCTCACCTTCACCTTCACCCCGCTGTGTGTTTAAAGCACCTCTTATCGCAACAAAAGGGCTGAAATTGACATAAAATTATAATTAATCAATTTTTTTTAATCATCTTTAGTAAACATGGTAAAAGTAGAAGATTGGGAGGTCAGTGTTGATGATTCAGCGTCGCAGCCCAAATGTTTTCTGTACATTGGACCCTGAAGCCTCGTTAGACTGCAGTGATGTCTCTGCTGCATATGTGAGCGCTAAGAATTCAATGCACAGACGTTCATTTATTTATCTATTATTTATTTATTTGTCTTTCTTCTAAACACTGCAGAAGTCTGCTCCTGCACACAAATTGGTTGTTGCAGATTAAGCAGCTGTCCGTTCACTTCCTGCTGTCACTGTGCCAGACATGAGATCAGCATGAGCAACACTGAAGTCAGCGAGCATCTCAACAGAAGGAGATTTAAAATCTAAATCATTTGATTTAAATAAAATTTTACAAAGTCTGCAGTTAATAATCAATAAAAATGCATCGACCACCTCTCAGCACACGTCCTGATGAAGTATCAAAGACGGCTCGACACCACAGAAGATAAGACTTTGGCACAATGTGGCTGAAGCTTGACTCGGAGACAAATGTTGAATTGTTATTGCCGTGGCCTTCTAGAGACATTTCACACTTTCTGGCACGACTGTTTGACACTAATGATGGTTAGATGGTCAGTTAAAGATGAAATATGAAAGAAGCAAAGAGGCGATTTAGGACGGATTGGAGGATGAATGTGACCTCACTCATCCCAGCGTCTGATCTGAACATTAAAGGAGCCTTTTCTTTTATAAAGGTGTCTATTAACTCCGTATATTAAGTAGTTACCAGATTAGACCAGATAGTTACCAGCAACACATTTACTGATACAATACATCTTTTGTAAGACAAATAAAACCATTTAATGGTTCAGTATATTGTTTGTTTCCACAGAAAGGTGCATCTAGAACACATTACAAACAACACAAAGACAGGAAGAGATGCAGATTCACTTACTCATTTAAAAATTGGCAACACGAGTTGGAAATTGTGTGTCGCAGATCTTGGCGAGTGTTGTGTATGAAGCGCCAGGCGGAGCGGGTCAGAGCAGCTGCGTTTCAGCTGCCAGGAGCTGTGCAGCTCTGGGTGCAGAACCAAATCTTCTGGAGGAATAAACACCCAAAATTACAATTGGGTTCTTCTCTGATCCGGATCCATGAACACTCCTCACTCCTGTTTATCAACCTGACTGCAGCATGACTGACCTCTTTCATCTTCTCTGGACAGTTTTCATGGAGTTTCTCATGTAGAAGGTTTATCAGTGGGTTATTTAACTGGTGATTCTTACCAATAATAGTTCCCATAATTGCTCATGATATGTCAGTTGATTAAATAACTGTAAAAACGTTATAGCAGCAGGAATATGTGTTAAAACGGCACAGGCCCTAAACAGCTGTACAGGTCGCCTGTAGAGCAGCTCAGTGCAGCCCATACTTATGTTTGTGAGACGGTGACCTCTGGTTGGTTTGTGATTATGAGGAGAGCGAAGTACGAAATCAGATGATGTAGAATGACAAAGAGCGGCAAAGTGCACGTAGCTTACTTATTCTAACCCAAACTGTGATCTCTTCCTAAACCTAGCCAAGTAGTTTTTGTGCCTAAACCAAACCAAACAGCGACCGTTTCACAACTTCTGTTCTTATGTTCATGAACTTCTTCTGTTCATGTGAGGACAAAGGTCTGTTAATCTCCACATGAAAAGAAACGAGAACGTGTCCTGCTTTGACACATCCTAAAGAAATTATCTCACATTCAAGATCAAAGAAAAACACATGAACTCGTCTGATCGCTGCTTATTTTAGTCTCTTTCATAAAAAGATCTCTGTGAAGCACAAACTGAGCCAACGGAAGCAGCCTTTGATATATCACCGTTCTCCTCCTGTCCCTCACACATAAATATGATATACTGTACATCTGAAACATTCTTGTTGCCAAAACAACGACGGAGCCCACGAGTTAAAAAGTCAATCAGCAGTGTTTACTCATGCCGTGATTGAGCCGAGCTTTTAGCCGCGAGCTAAAGATAGAAAATGTGCGTCTATGAATCAAAGCAGCTTTAAAACAGAAGCTTTATTCCCTGCGATTATTTAAGTCCTGCCAGCTCTCCTCTTTAGACATTTTCTTTAAACTTGCTGTTTATGCCCGGAAGTCACTGGCGGGGACCCAGACCACTGATCTCAGAATGCAGGGGCAAAAACACTAAATTACAAAAAAGGCACAACGGCTTTTAGAAACACAAACATCAGCACACATGAGCACCGACATGAATATCCTCAAGTGGTCCAACACTCCCCTCCTACACGAGGAAAGTTGCACATCCAAAAATGATGTGCACCACTTGAAAAATGTGTCAGCGACTGCAGCGAGATTGATAGTGTAACATTAAAAGGAATGACGGCACTTTTCTTAATGTAGAGGAGGTAACTTCAGGCCTCAGCTGACACGATAACACCTTAACTTCTTGTATAATTTATTGATATGGAATGATCAGCTCCTGTCAGAAGACACAGGCTGATAACTTAGTGCTTTACAATGAACATTTCCACATATATTGGCTCGATCCCATTTTCCAATTTTTACCCCTAACCTTCGTTTTAAGGAACTCATACGCACGAGGCAATTTGTCAAATTTTAACAAAGGTGGGACCCCGGAGAGAATATTAATGACCCCAGACAGAACTGACAGAGAGAGGAAAGGTCCAGAATGTGATAATACCTAACTTGTGTTATGATTCAGTGCCGTATAAAATAATGAATTTCCTGTGGCCTGGGTTCAGATTTGAGTGGGCATGTGTTCTGAAAACACGCTGTGAGCTTTGTCGAGTAGTGGCACTTCAAATTACTGCTTTTAATAATCACCACACCACAGATTCAGACATGAGTCATTGTGATCATTGTGGGAAGAATGACTGGATGATGGAGCAGGGTGGCAGGTTAACGAGGGGTAGAGCAACCCCCCCCTCAGATCACTGATTGCTCGTACGTCATCAGTACTCGTCGGTGGCGTTTATGTAAACGGACATTTCCAACATGCTCGCTTTCATTCACAACTTCACGAATCAAGTCATCAAATAAACAGATCACTGTGTCATTACCTGGCCACCAGCAGTGCTTTACAGTTTAACACTAGCGACCCATGTTCTGACCCAGGCGGTCTGCACTGATAGGAGCGGACCGAGTCCAGCAACGTCACTGCTCGACTTCAGTTCAGTTTCAGGCATCATGCGCCATCAAAGAGGGGAATGCAACATTGAAATACATCCAAACGCGAGTCTGTCAGGCACAAATCAGCACTAACGATGTAACGTTAGCTAGTTAACTACAGAAACATTAGCAGACTGGCACTATTGTTTATGAAGAGAAGGACCACCATACATTCAAACCACAGGGAGTTCTCCTGACCCTCAGTCTGAGATGTGCCTCTGAAAATCCTCCGTTTGGAGGCCCATGTGGCCCAAACCCCCAGATAGAGACGGGTCCAGTGGAATCAAGGGGTAACACTTCACAGTACACCTAGACAAGGATGTGCAAAACAGAGCAGCAGGGCTCAGTGGTAGAGGCAGACGTTTAAACAATCTGCACACAAGTGTGTTAAATCCATACAGCCGTGTGTAAATGAGCACACACACATGAAGGCAATCAGGCAGGCACATACAAACAAGATGAGGAGGACGTGAAGGAGATGAAGAGAGACAGAAATGAGACTGATGGTCTGTGAAGGATGAGAGAACCAGCGCTGACGGTCCACAACTCAAACCACATCCACCTGTTTCTGTACAGTCGGGGGAATGTCGAATATTTACATTCCAGCTACAGAGATTTGTGGACGTAGACCAGGTTGCACATGTGGACACGAGGAATGTTAAACAGGGGGGAGTGAACGTGTTGGGTCGGACCACAGTACAGTACACAGTACAGTACCTGGCACCCCGAGGAACATCCCTTCACTGTAAACTCTATCCTCCCTGAGACCATCTTCATCTGCTCAAGAAACATATTCAACATTGTTTTGACAGCTTGATACAAATTTCATGAGAACTTCTTATTAACCTGATGCACCGATGACCAGCGGTCACCAGTTCATTTCAACAAAACATGAGGCCTGAACAGATCTGCAGCCGTGTCAGTGGGAATCACACACACACACACACACACACACACACACACACACACAGTGGGAGTCTCAGCATTACTGCGGCACCACGCAGCGACTTCGCACCTCGTAGGAATGACATTTGCAGCTCTTTGGTCCGGGCCACAACAGCTCGGCCCACATGGAGAGTTCCTGTCTAAATCCGGACCGCTGTCTGACCCAGTTTGACTTCGAGTTTGACTTGTTGACTGACTCATTGTCAAAAAAAAGCTGATTTGTATGTGCGGCTCCATACACTCACTGACTGACTGCTAATTATGCAGCTTATGTATTTTTTACTGTAATATATTTTAATTGCCATCACCAACTGATTTATAATTGTTGTTCTTGTTTTCCATTATTTGTTCAAAGCACTAAGAGTCAATTAGTTTCCCACTGTGTGTGATATTACAGGAAACTGAAATGGAAGTAAAATGCAGCATTTTCCGCAGAGGCTCAGTGTGTGTGTTTTCACTGGTTATTTCAGCTTCTGCATTAAAGAGAGAATTGAACCTGATCTGAATCCAGCGTGTCGTCTGCTGTATAGACTGTAGTCTGACTGGATGTTGGTATAAGATGTCATCGTCATCTGTGTGTTACTGTTTTCAAAATCCCCGTCTCTACGGGAAACAAAGACAACCTCTGAGTTAGCAACCTGCACGCTGAAACTGTCACTGTACCCGGACATCAACCTGGCTGCTAACGGTAGGAACCTAAACAAGCTAGCAGTTGTTCCCTTTTCTTTAGCCAGGATTCAGCCATTTTAATGCCAATGACAAACAGTGACATACGTTTTTTTTGTGATACTGGGCTGTATGAATAAAATTGACTTTACCCAGATTCTGCAAGATAAAAACACTGAACTGATCATCTGTAAGACTCTTCTCACCCATCTGTGAGGTGTAACTGGTGTTTTCTCATGTTTAACTGACGTAACAGCAACAAAACATTACAGCAGGTCAGTCAATCTGATGTCACTGGACTGGAGGCAACAACCGAAAACAAGAAAGTCTGTTTCTCTCAGCAGCAGCAGCTACAAATAACTAATTCAGGTGACACGGACACAGAAAGTTGGATCAATGTACAGACCACACTGTACACATGTTTCATGTCGAACAGACGGTACCTGGCACCTCGAGGCAGAGCGTTTACTCGTGAATCTTATCCTCCCTTTTTTTAACCTTATCAGAAATCCTCTCTTTAGCTGTGCTACACAGTGGGAAACACACACATAGCGTGAAACACACACACACACACAGTGGGAAACTCAACCGCAGTGGGAGTCTCAGCATCACTGCGGCACCAGCAGGGACTTTGCACCTCGTAGGAATGACATTTGCAGCTCTCTGACAGTCTCCATGTGGGCCGAGCACTCTTTTCATCTGTCTGTCCTTATTTAGTTAACTCTGTCTGTAGCTGTTAGACTTTATCGAGGTTAAATCTTCCACAGTCTCGTTCTTTTTTAAAAAGATGGAAAACGTATTAAGAGCTGTGTTTGCTGAAGGTATCAGCTGTAATAACTAGCCGACTCTTCTTTACACAAATGATAATGAGGCAGTGGATTATAAAAAAAGAGTCAGAGAACGAAGATCAAACTGGAACATGTTTGTTCTGTCTGCTCGACTGTCTGAAGACAGAGACGGAAAACAAGAAGGAGAAACCACGTTAGGAATCCTGAGAATCCCCCTGAAGCTCCATCCACTCCTCGCTCCCCCCTCGCTTTGTCTCTCTCTCTCTCACACGCACACACACACACGCACACACACACACACACACACACACACACACACACACACACACACACACACACACACACACACACACTAGCCATAACTCTGTGCCCCTCCACATACCTGTCTCTCACACCGTGCTGTACCTGTCAACCACCACACATAACACAGATAACAGACAGCGGCACAGAGATCTGCCTCGCTGCGTTCCTGCTCTGACTTCACCGAACACTTTTCTTCAGAAATGATTTCATAATTTGACCAAAAGCAAATTATTCATCAACTTTTTTGATAACCTTTTTTTTCCCCGCAGAAACGTCATCCACTGTGATT
Source organism: Pagrus major (assembly GCF_040436345.1). Taxonomy (NCBI): domain Eukaryota; kingdom Metazoa; phylum Chordata; class Actinopteri; order Spariformes; family Sparidae; genus Pagrus; species Pagrus major. The sequence goes on along the minus strand of NC_133220.1, from coordinate 1,125,564 downwards.
CTACCTGCTGCTGTTTGAGTGTTTTCTGCTTATTGTCGGACAAATCGAGCAACAAGAAGATCGTGATGCTGACGGCCGGGTTTCAATATTTCCTTACGTTTTATAGACTTATAGACTGTAGTTAACTGTGGATGAATCCATCATGAATAAACTGTCAAACTCATACTCATGAAAATGATATTTAAGTGTATTCAAAGAATGAGGCTGAGCTCGCTCACATGCAAAACTGATGCTGGAGTTAGAGGTGGAGCGTCACTGACCAGTCTGCTGTCGAGGTGAACGTGTTCTGTTGGTCGATGTCCACGGGCAGTTTCTGATCCGATAGTGCTGTTTAAGATATCACTGTTTGAAATATGAATGTGTTTCCAGATCTGACAACACTTTGGTTAAAGTTTGGTTTCAGCACAAAAATGATTTGTTAAGATTTATGTAAAACTCATGGCTTAGGTTAAAATAACTATTTATAGAGTTAATAAATGTTACCATTATGATATTCTCAACATAATCTGCAGAATAAATGTCGGCAATATACGTTTCTGCAAACCACAGATGTGTTGAAACAACATTTATTTATGATGCAACAGTTTGTTTTATTTCTTATAATCGCTGCTTTTGACGTCACAAACACGGCTGGAAAACGTCCTGGTCTTGATAAAAGTGGTTTCATGCTTATAAAATCTGAATGCTTTCTCAAACAGTGGTCTCTGGCCTGACAGCCGTCCTGCCTGACTGTAATACTGCCGCCATCTTCACCTCCTGACATGAAAGTCAGCTCATATAAATGTGTTATTAAAACTTTTAACGTATCCACGGTCTGCAGAAACATAAAATAACAGCACTTTATTCTTGTGATCAGGCGGGTATTCCTGGCAGTAATTATAGTGAGTGAGTTCTGTGCATTAATCCACTGTTTCCACAGATCCACTGAGGGTTTTCTGTTTCAGGTGGTGCTGATTGTGCTGTTGCTTCCTCTCAGAGGGGTCACAGGAACACTCAGCTGGAGTCAAGGGTACGGACCGCTTCATGTTCCAGCATGAAGGATACGCTCTGCGTCACCATCTCCCTGACGGTGACACGTTCACACAGGCAGGCACATATACATCACACACACACACACACACACACACACACACACACACACACACACACACACACACATTCCTCTCTCCATGCACACACACACCTGACACCCGACACTCTCTGCTTTTTCTCTTTGCTCCCTTTGTTCATTCTCTCATCAGTCCCGACCCGTCATTCCTCTCCGTCCTGCAGAGTAACATCTTTAAAAGACAGTAAGACGGCAGACGAAGACAAAGAAAAGGACAGAGGGGAAGGAGGAGAGAGATGAAAGAGAAACAATCTGTCCCAGACTAATGAAAGCAGCGGGATGGTAAAAGTAAAGGTTTAATACATCAATCAGACTGTTGCTTAATGAGCAGAAAGAAGAGGGCAGGGGGGAAGGAGACGAAGAGAGAAAAAAGTGAAGTGAATGTGCTTCACTCTTCTTTTGTCTCATTAAAACTTTATTAAACCTGAAGCAGCGTTCTCCAGGTAAATATATCAGTAACAGCTCCTTTGATAAAGTCAAATGCGTCAGGGAAAAGGGCTCAATGTGTTCTGTAGTACGGATGAGATCCTTTAACATTTAAACATGGAGGATAATGAAGATGTATGATCGAACGCTGACAGTACGTTGATGCTCCGAGTATAACTGCAGTAAAAAATGACTCAACAGCAAGTAAAGTCTGCATTTTCTCTCCTCTTTAACTGTGGCGTCATCAAGCTGTCATCTGAAAGTGTCCGTCCTCTGTTGGTTTCATCACAGCACACATCAGTTTCTGTCAGAGAGGAACCTCCCTGAGACCGGAGGTTACGAACACTCGCTGAGAAACCTCCAGCCAGCTCACAGTGACGCATCATTTATGATCTGTCAACAAACCACAAACACTCAACAAATAACTAAAACTAGATATAGAACTAAAAATGTGATCAGTTTAACTTGACTGAGCGACAATCAGCCACAAATCTCAATTCAACGTTATCTTCAGTCATCACGAGTCGGACGAGGACATTTTTTAAAGTAGTAATTTAACTACTGCTCGTTAAAGTTTTCTTTTTGAGGTGAACAAAACTCTCCAGTCGTCTCATCTGCCGCTGAAAATAAAAAGAACACAGTCAGTCAGACTCGATAATAACAAATCATTTTCAGAGATCCAGCGTCACTGACAACACATCCAGTAAGTCTTTATTTAAATCTCAAACACACATTGAGGGGATTCTGTCTTTTTCAGTGACGTCGAGAGTTCACTTATACACACAAACAGATAAAAATACACAAACAGATACAGAAAAATGATTAGTGAGAATACAAATAAACAGCAGATACATTTTTGGGGTTTGCTCCTGGTTCTGGCTGATGTCGGGTCGCAGGGAAATGAAATGGCCAAACTTGACTCAGACTGGAAAAACAAACGTGAAATCAGAGACTGTCGTGCCAACATCTTTACAGAGACCTGTCTCCACCTGAACATCTCGGATCAAGCTGTGTTCTGACCCACAGAGTGCAGGGTTACAGCTGGACTCTGTGTTTACGTCATTGATGCTTGGTGCTCACACACAGCCAGACAGTGTTCACCTGATGTTAATATGAAGCTGTCGACCATATCACCATCGTGTTGCTGTTGTTTACATTCACCCCGACACAAATAAAAAACTACACGACCTGTTTATGAATATAAATAACTGAATATATGTTTCTATGTTTGTGTAGCAAGAAGGAGTTCCTTTATTATTCAACCCTCTGTTGTGTGACGACAAATCACCTTGAACAACATTCTCAAGTGTCTGTAGTTCAGCTTACTGTCAGTGTGTCTGTAGTTCAGCTTACTGTCAGTGTGTCTGTAGCTTACTGTCAGTGTGTCTGTAGTTCAGCTTACTGTCAGTGTGTCTGTAGTTCAGCTTACTGTCAGTGTGTCTGTAGTTCAGCTTACTGTCAGTGTGTCTGTAGCTTACTGTCAGTGTGTCTGTAGCTTACTGTCAGTGTGTCTGTAGTTGAGCTTACTGTCAGTGTGTCTGTAGTTCAGTTTACTGTCAGTGTGTCTGTAGCTTACTGTCAGTGTGTCTGTAGTTCAGCTTACTGTCAGTGTGTCTGTAGTTCAGCTTACTGTCAGTGTGTCTGTAGCTTACTGTCAGTGTGTCTGTAGTTCAGCTTACTGTCAGTGTGTCTGTAGTTCAGCTTACTGTCAGTGTGTCTGTAGTTCAGCTTACTGTCAGTGTGTCTGTAGCTTACTGTCAGTGTGTCTGTAGTTCAGCTTACTGTCAGTGTGTCTGTAGTTCAGCTTACTGTCAGTGTGTCTGTAGTTCAAGCTGCACCGCACATAAGATTAATATCTCAGCAGCCTGTTATTTATCACTTCTGACTCATCAGTCTCTGGTTCAAAATGGTCTTTTAATGCTTTTAACGAGGAAGCATTGAATCAAAGCTGCGCTGACACCAGAGAGGAGCTGCACTGTCAGTGATGATGGTGATCCAGTGCAGTCTGGTGGGTTTCAAACACTGACTGAACGTGTTCTCACACCCAGAACTGGGTCACAATAAACCTGTGACTGTCTTGTTACGCTGCGGATGATTGAGTTTTAAAGTCTGGTGCTTCTCATACAGAGGTTTAGTCCACATAGTGGATTTTTTCAGAGCGCCAGCATCTTTTTTCAATTGTTCCCAATGAGGAGCGAGCGGCCCAGAGAAAAGACTCAGGGCTCGTCGTCTTTCTCGTGGCCTCGGCGATAATATTCACTGTATTCTTGTCTCCTATGGATCATGTGATCACCCACATCCTCCTCCTCTGATGTCCAGATGTCAAATAAAAAACAAACAGAGAGTAAACCACAGAGGATCAGTGTGGATCGTACAGCGGCGGCTGTCAACATATTGCTGTCATAGAGACAAGATGTTCGTGCAGCAGCGCTTCATCTCAGCGGTCCTGAGCGAGCAGCCAGCGCTTTTCTGCCCGCAAAAAAAACAAAAAGCGATGTGGACACAGACCCAAAACCTTCTACGTCTGCATCAGGAAAAGAAGGAAGTGACAAACGTTGGGATTTGACACCGTGGGAACGAGACTGGGCTGGAAGTATAGTGAAGTAACTTAAATATTACTAAAGATGGTAGATTACTTGTTTTAAAACAATTCAGGCTCTCACAAGAGAAACCTTCTACATGTCAGCGATGCTCCTCCTCTTCAGACCTGTTAAACATTCACTCGCCTACTCTAGAATGTAAAAGAATATGAAAAAGCAAATCAACACTGATGAATGTAAAAGACAAGAAACCTCAGGACGAAATGTGAAATGAGTAAAAATGGAAACGGAAATTAAAACTGGCTGTAAAACAGCGTGAGATGAGTTTGAATCAGACGTTCAGCAGGAACTGACTCAGTTATCTCGAGTGCACATCATTACACACAAACAGTCACTTACAAATACACACACACACACACACACACACACACACACACACACAGTCTGTCGCTATAGTAGGAATCACTTCCGTTGTGGGAGTCAAAGGAACAATAAAAGTGAATTGATGCTCTCAAGCTTCTACTTCACACTTCCCTGCAGAGGAGGAGGATCTGAAGTGATGCAGCGGGGAGGGGGAGGTGAGGGAGGGACACCCTGACTCACTGCGTTACAGCTGCAGTCAGCTGACGGTTCAGTACACTGACATTTACAGTAGCTCTTAAAGTGTGTGCGTGGCTTCAGGACGTGGAGGACGGAGGATGTTAACGTGTCGAGGGTTTGGCTGTGTGTGTTTACATAAACCTGAGATCTGCGCGTACAAGTTGTTTGTTGTGTGCATATCGAGTTAGTGTGTATTTTTTTCGGTATGTGTGTGTCGGAGGTGCAAAAGGGCATTGTGTGTACGGGAGTTTGACGTGTGCGTTCAAAGCAAATGACAATGAAAACTGAATTGTCGACGTCTTAACTGATCAAACGTTTCAAAAGGACAAAATTCAACCAGGAAAGTAAGAAATATATTATTTCAGCTTCAACTATAACAACTATTACTGTCGGCTTTCAGCTGTCACAGTCTGCAAACTCTTAATAGGAGTTTGGAAAAGTTTTTCCACTGAAGTGTGTGTGTGTGTGTGTGTGTGTGTGTGTGTGTGTGTGTGTGTGTGTGCGTGTGTGTGTGTGTGTGCGTGCGTGTGTGTTGGCCTCATGCTGGGAGCGTGAACAGGACTCTGTGACCGCTGCAGTAATGAACCTGAACAGGAAACATTTGAGACAGAAACAGAAAAACAAACAAAAAATCCAAATCAAGCAGATCTTCAGTGAAGGATTGAACGTGAGGGTGTTCAGAGCCGCGTGTGACCTTTATCAGCTCTCGTATTGATATCAGTTGTCCCACTTGTTTTTTTAATCAAGTCTGTCACTGAGAGAGATTAGACGCTTTCCTTGATCCTCCCACAACAAACGATCCTCCAATCAATTCATTTCTTTGGTGAGTGATGCATCCAGAACTGAATGTCACACAACTTCTTCACACACTGAGATATCATGTACCTACTGATTCACTGAGTGTTTTTACGTATGGATCATTCATGTTGCTGTAATCATCGATGGTATTGTCAGAATTATTAACCATGGAAACTGAAATCCTGACGCTAATGTGTAATTATTGATATCAGTTGTTTCTGTGCAGCTCAGCAGCATCGGGCCAGCTGGCTTCCACCAACACACCTCATGGTAATGTAGCTAAGTACATTTACTTCAGTTATGTACTCGGGTACAATTTTGAGTTACTTTACTTGAGCATTTCCATTTTCTGCTACTTTTCTGCATTTTGGAGGCCAAACTTTTACTTTTACTCGACTATATTTATTTGATAATGTTAGTTGTGTGATGCATCGGAGCCAAAACAACATGACGATGACAACAACTCACTGTTGACTCTCACGCAGGTTACAGCGGTCTCATGGATGAAAGTCCAGTTCTTGTTTGACCCGTCTGTCCACGCAACAAGCTCGCTGTACAGACCCCGTCGCTCTTTATACGACTTCTTCTGAATTCCTCCTTCACTGCGTTGATAATCGCTAACAGCCACCAGAGATCACCACCGAACAACAAACACAGATATTAAGTTGTATCAAGCTGCTTTCAGTCGGTGTGATGTGACACCCTGTGATCATTTATTTTATCAGACATCAGATAAGAAACACCCACAGAATACAAATACATTAAAGTATTTAAGTACTTGTACTTTTTATAATGAACTATTGATATTAGATACGTTAATACTTTTGCCTGTGTCCTATCACTGTGGATGACTTTCACGTTTACCAAAGTTTCATTTTAACACGAACACTTTAGACGTTTGTGTTGTTGGGTCGACAGTTTTAAGCCGGGGTTCAGAGCTCACCTGGGATCTGTTCACTGTGTTGGAGGGTGTGTGAGTTGAACGTGATGTTACAGGTAACGAGGCAGTGTTTTATAAAAAGTAATCCAAGGTCATACTCGAGTAAAAGATATTGTGTTAAAATATTACTTTGATGAAAGTGGAAGTTACATATTACAAACATGTCGGAGAGATTCCTGACGTGTGAGTCAACTTTGTGTGTGTTTGTTGTGTACTCCTCTACATGAACATTTTTCTACATGTGTGTGTGAGTGGTTGACACACACACACACACACACACACACACACACACACACACGGAGAGAGAGAGAGAGAGAGAGAGCTTATCCTTCTTTACAAAGGGTAACCAGCTGTGTTGACAGAAGATGCTGATTCTCCATTCTCTTTCCCCACATCCTTCTCTTTCTGTTTAGCCCCCACTGCCTCACACACACACACACACACACACACACACACACACACACACACACACACACACACACACACACACACACACACACACACACACACACGCTCACCCACAGACACATTCACCAGGACTTTCAGGCAATGAATCTTGTCAGTTTTAATAAATAGTTACATCTTTCAAGCTGCTGACGTCGCAGAGAGAGGGAGATCAGAGGGGGGGGGGGGTAAAGGGTGAGAGAGAGGGAGGGTGGGTGAGAGAGGAGAGAGAGGATGGTAGAGTGAGGGCATATCTCCTGCTGAACAATATAAAAATCAAACTGAACATTGACTTATCTCTGCACGCTGTATGGACGAAAGAAAGATGTTTGTGGAGGAGCTGCAGCGCTCCGTATGATAACATTGTGTGTGCCAGTGTGTGTATGTGTGAGTGTGTGTATGTGTATGTGTGTGTGTGTGTGTGTGTGTGTGTGTGTGTGTGTGTGTGTGTGTGTATGTGTGAGGAGGATGAACAGATTAAAAGTCAGTCTGAGAAGAAATGAGAATAAAAGAAGAAAACTAAGAATCAGCAAATCAGGTGTTTCTTATTCTGTCATCTCAATACACATCGAGTGTGTGTGTGTGTGTGTGTGTTTAGCATTGATTACATAATGATTACAGCATGTTTCCACCCAAATCTGGTGCGAATTTTAAAAAAAATTTCAGAATATTTGGCATCCACGTCTGTGATGTGATGTGATTATCATTGATAAATGATCAATAAGACGAGTTTGCTGCTCTATTCTCCAGTCAGGTGCCATTAAACGTAATGGTAATAGTAAAAATGTTTTTAAGACAGCATGGGTCAAAGGTCAAACGATGGAAGACCATGTGAAGTCAGACATTTGTGTTAGTTTGGCGTATAAATGTTACAGTCTCCTCTTCACTCCACGCAGATCTGATGGTTTCAGTGACATGATTCACGAATCCTTGGAGACTTTTCATTTATCACATTTTACTTTTATTGATTCAGCATCTTCTCCTTTTTATGCACATGAATGCGTGGACGCTCACTCAGTATCTGTGTTTACGCTGTTTTATTGACTTAATGACACGGAGGGATGGACGGAGGTTCGGCCTTGTTTCATTACTGTTTATCAGACTTTTCCAGGCAGTTGTCTTTATTTCTTGCAGATGTCCAGATGAGCAGCGTTCAGTCAAGATGTCACAGAAAAATAAAGGTAACTGCACCTTTTTTTTCAAAGTCAATTAAAATGTTATAAAAACATGCAGCCAAAGCTGACCAATCACAGTTGTTGTTGAAAGGGGGTCAGCTACAGATACATTGGTACCTCTTCACTGTCGGTGAGACCAAAGCTCTTAATGTAGAAGTTGAAATGAAGCTTTCATCCGGTCAGCACGTCTGAGGGCTGCTCGAAGGATTAAGTGACGCAGCTCAGAATCAGCTTCAGGTTGAAGGTTAGAGAATAAATGTGTCAATGAGGGTCCTCACGAGTATAGCAGTACAAACAGTGAGTGTGTGTGTGTGTGTGTGTGTGTGTGTGGTTGACGTAAGCAGCCCTCAGCTCTCGGCTGGCTGAGTTACCATGGTGACCGGTTGGCTGTGTTTTGCCCTGTGGCTGGGAGCACTTCTGGACTTCTTTCTGTCTGTCGGCGTGTCTCCATCTCTCTCTTCCTCTCTCTCTCTGTCACACACACACACACACACACACACACACACACACATACTCTCTCTCTTTCACACACACACACACACACACACACAAAAGAGCATCTCCTCTGCTGAGAGCAAAGCAGCTTGAGGAAATGAGATTTGTTCTGGAGGCTGAGATGGAGTGACGGAGAGAGGCCGGCTCTCTCTCTCTCTCTCTTCTTTGTGTGTCCCTTTCAGTCTCTCTCTCTCTCTCTTTCAGTCAATCCTTCCTCTCTCTCTCTCTCTGTCTCTCTCTCTCTTACACTTTCTTTTCCCTTTGAAGCTTTTGATGTTTAATTTTAATATATACAGTATATACACTCGATGGACCTCATGTGACACACAACATGACATTTTTAAATATGCAGTGTGGACGTGTGCGTACGCTGGACATGGGACACAAATATTTGTTTTTTTATTAATGTTTATTTAACACAAGAAGGGCGACTGAGAGCGAGCTGTGTTTTACAATGAAAACAAAACATAAAAACATTGTAATGCATATAAAACATACATATGAAGCAATAGAGGCACAAGAAAGATGCATTGACAAGTCACACAATAAACAGATCAGTGTTGAGCTCAGTGCCTTGCTCAAGGGCAGCCCCTTCCTTCTCAGTCATTCACTTGGTACCTTCATCAAACCAGCCACAAGATCACGTCACTGATCGGCCGTGCGTACATGGCAGTTTGTTCAAATGATCAAATTAGGTTTAAAGGTGCAATCTGTAAGAATTGTAATTGAAAACATTCAATAATGAACTCAAATGATCAACGGACTGAGAGGAAATGTGACTCTTGACATTACATCAACGATGAGTTGTGTTGCAGATGTATCTACTAAAGTTAGCTTGCTAAACAGCTAACTCTGCTGGCCAGTCCTTTCCTGTCATACCACTCTGATTTCCCAGTCTGGACCACTAGCTGCACAGCTAACTGAGCAGCTACAGTTAGCAGTTACTCTGGTGATAGGCTGCCCTGTTTGTTTGCAGTATGACTTTGAGAGGGGGCCAGTTCTTACGTATCGCACCTTTAAGTAAATATGTTTCAGTTGTAAAGATGACTGAAAGACTTCGTTTGTCAGTCCTGTACGACCTCATGTTGTTGATTTAGCAGCTGAACACGTCTAATGTCCCGTTTGGATAAATTAAACACTTTTATCTCATTTAACATTATCATTGTTGTGTTGTTGCTCTCTCGGCTGAATCTTGTGACTTCTGTTTCTTAATGTCTAAAATTCAAACTGTGTAACGTTCCCCTGTATAACAATATGCCAACGAAAGCTGCGACCCTCAGCGACGAGCAGATGCAGGAGGGAAAGAAATACTCGACCTGTCATGTCTGCTGAGACTGCGACAGTCACAGCGCAACAACAAAGGTTAATGGAACTGAGAGGAGAAGTTCAGTCACCAAAAAAACAAACATGGAAAAGGAGAAAAGGATCATACATCAGTGTCCGACCTCGAGCGATACTCCCGGATGAACGGTGTAATCATCAGCGGCCTGAGGACCAGACACCTGTCCTCTGCCAGAGCGGCTGTGGCCTCCGCCGCCGCCGGGCACGGGGGCGCGTCTTCTGCGGCTGAAAGAGAGTCGCCGGAGCAACAGGTAGGTCAGCTTTTGAACGGCAGGGGCATCTGTGATGACGGCAGTGACATCGAGGCTCGTCACAGTCTCACCAGCAAGAATACAGGAGCGACACCAGAAATAATAATCTGCTTCACCAACAGAAAGAAAGAGAGACGAAGTATGTGCTTCTCAGGCAAGGAAGGAAATTCAAGGGGACCGATGAATACAAAGATGATTTAAACTAAGTAAAACTAAATGTTTTTCTCAGCCTAATTGTTCATTTCCCATATATTATATAAATGTATATTAGTTCTATTAGTTGTAAAATATATTGTAATATGAAACATTAGTCTAAAAGAGGTATTGGTCACTGACATCATCAATAATAAAGACATGAAAAATGTATTTTTCCTTCCATCTTTAAATCAATGAATCTCGTCAGTTTTAATAAATAATTACATTTATTTTTTTAGAAAACAAAATGTTATATTCAGGTTCCTCATGGTTCAACAAGACTGTACGCCCAAGAAAAATAATATCAGTCCCTTCTGCAAATACCTGAATACCTGAATACCTGAATACCTGACCTCAGGTCATGTGACAGTAGAGCCACAGAGGGACGAGGTCGAGGAGGACGGACGGTCAACAATGTGAGACGTTAACGTGACAGACTGCAGCTTGTTTCCTGTTTCAGTCAATGTTTCTTTTAACCATGGCAACCAGTTTCCATTGTAACCATGACGACGAAGGCCCCTAACCTTAACTAAGTAAAAGTTTTAACCCAAACCAGTTGTCTTTATCTCACCTGAGTCATGTTTGTGCCGAACCTAAACCAGAGCAAAACCACCGTGTTGACGCATCATGAGAAGACTTACATTATAAATAACTGCCATCGTGTGTCCTGCTGGATTGTTGGTACAAAGGACTCATTTAGCTGTTTAATCTGGAGGAATACGTCTCAATCAAACCGGTGAAGAGAGCTCCTCTAAAGGGTTTCACAGGCTTCACCATTCACCTCCACACCAGATTTACACGTATGTGTTCAGTGAGTCAGGATGAGTCTTTTCAGCCCCGTGGGAGCCGCTCCTATAAAGAAGCAGCAGGGACACCATTCACCCTCTTTTCTTCACCTCCAGTTGAAAACTGCTCTAAAAGGCTGAAAAAGCTTCTGATTGAGGAGACGCGGACCGTTGGTGCATGCAGAAGAGTCCTAGTGTTAAACTTGATGACTTAATGTTCAGCAGTTTAATAAAACTTCCTTCCTCACAGTAACTGATAAAGAAGCATTTCATTTTAAACTCAAGCTTTCATATTTAGTTTTAATTAAAACATTTAATTTTTATAAAAATGATTTCAGAATATTCAGCATTGATTGGATGTAATAAACGGCAAGAGAAGAGAAAAGTACAAAACATAATTGAAAAAACATGTCAAATACAGCAACATGTAGAGAAAGTTAATAAAGCGAATGCCCAGTTAAACTGCCGCTTCTTTGAATTCTCTTCCTCCTTCTCTACTTCAGCAAGCTCCCACTCAACTTGTCTTTCCAGTGTGTTAGTCTCTCTCCCTTGGCTGTTTTTTAACTGCCGCTCTGAATAAATAAATGCTAAATCAACCCTCTCTCGATGTGGTAATTCAAAGCACTGAGGGCCGGACTGAATTTTAAGGCGAGCTGAGGATGCAGAGACTTTCTCTCTCCCGGATCCAACTCCAGGCAGATCAACATAGTAAACAGCTGCAAAGAGCGAAACACGTAACGTTAAATTCACAACAATCAGCCGACAATCACGTAGCAAACACTCACACGCACCAAAATATAAATAAAATATAAATCATATGAGGGTAACATGACACACCGCAACATTCATGTCAACAAATATGGAACTGAACACCCACGTGCAATCATACCACACTGCAACAAACACACACACACTGCCTCTATACACAGGGACACAACTATTCCCAACACACACACACACACACACACACACACACACACACAGAAACACTAAATATGTACAGATCAGCCAGATGCCCGTGACATCTTTGACACGACGTAACAGACAAATTAATGGATGTTCCTGCAGACGGGAACATGAGAGAGACGTGTCACCAGGCACGCAGATAAAGACACAGGAATCTCACACACACACACACACACACACACACACACACACACACACACACACACACACACACGCACGCATGCACACATGTGCGCACACACACTAAATATGTAGAGATCAGCAAAAAACATATGAAATCTTTGACAACAATAACAACCCTCCCTGAAAGATGCTGCTCTGGCAACTCAAGGCCTTTGAGGAGATTGAGAGAGAGAAAGTGTGTGTGTGTGTGTGTGTGTGTGTGTGTGTGTGTGTGTGTGCGTGCAGATGTAATGTACTTTAAGTTGACCATTAAAAACATGATAGAAAAATGTCATTTACTTTGTTTTCTTCACGACAAACATGAAACATTTTAACACACTTGTGGAGAAGTTTATCTCAGTTTTTGTAATAGTGTCACTCACGTTGTGTAATTCTCTGAATTAAAAGCATAAAGTGGAGAGAAAGTGACACAAAGAGAAAAACAAACCACAACGATAAAGAGACGAATGTGGTGAAGAAGAAGTAGAGAGGAGGAAGAGGAGGAGAGGCCTGTAGTATATTTCTCCTGGTTATCCATCGGAGATGTTGTTTAACAAAACACAGCAGTCCAAAATCGATTAGCTGACATTTCAAAAGCTAACACACACACACACACACAGACACACACACACACACATGCACACACGCACGCACACACAAAAACATCTATTTGTTTTTTCAAGCCATTGCAGCAGGTCACCATTGTGAAGAGAAATGGCCGAGGTCTGTGCTCTGATATTAGTGCAGCAGCTGAAAAGCTCTGTTAAACACACACACACACACACACACACACACACACGGATATATGACCTGAATATATTAAATAACCCCGTAGTTACAGAGGAGGTTTCTCAAAGAAATAAATGTTTACATGCACTCCGACAGCAGTAAACAGCTTTGAGCAACATTTTAATTATTGTTCAAAGTGATGTCGCTTCTCTTAATAACCTCATTTACTTGGATTAATGTATAAACAGCCTTGTGATGGTGCGACCATGCTGTGTGCTTTGACGTGCACAGTTACATAGAGGTAAAAAACAAAGTCTGTCGTAAACAGGTGGATCTAATGTGTGTGTGTTCAGTGTGTGTGACAGGCGTCAGTAAGAATCAATGAGAGATATTTGTTTGATATTCAGATTTATATCAAACTCACATCTGTTGGACGTCGCTTCACATTCACCGTACAGCCAGCTCAGTTAGCTTGGCACAAACACCTACTCTACTTTAGTGCTCAGTCGTATCTTAATAATACCTTCATGGAAACCTTGAGTTTGGCATCAGGCGTCACCACCTTGGTTTTTGGAGCCAGAAGTGACCATATTTGGATGAGGGGGTGGAGCTTGGGAGGATATCCGGATTGGATCGGAGATCGGACATGCCGTTGCAGCACCTTGTCAATCACAAAGTAGCCATGTCCCAAAGCATACCCTGCTTTTTGTGTCTATTTTACTCTAAATGGAACCATAATTTACAAAGTGAACATCAGGATGTGTTAATGAAGACTTGAAACTAGAGACTGAGGCCATAAAACCATCAGGAAACTGTTCACTGAGGTAATAAATCAAGAGAGAAGAAGCAAATACAATCTGACTACTTGTGGAAATCAGTGGAGTCGCCCCCTGCTGGTCATTAGTAAGAATGCAGGTTAGAAGCACTTCTGCATTGGCTTCTCTTTCCATGTGCGGTCAGTGGTTTGCTCACTGATTCAAACTTTAACCTCTGCTGCAAAGACGGGAGCTGCTGATGGAGTTGCATCGGTGCTTTGTTTGGGAAACTTGTCATGTCAAGTCAGGACAAAAGAAGTCAAACACAAAACGAAGAGCAAGAAACTGTAAAAAGAAGACGGAGCGAGGATTGGAGGAATTAGCCTTCTGTGCTGAGCTGCTATCATTGGCTCTCAATATGCAACTGATGGTTTATTGATCCGTCCCAGCACTAAGCTCTTTGTGGTCCAAAATACTGACAGAGGAAGAGAGAGAGGGAGAGAAAGAAAAGGATCGAGAGAGACTGATGAAAGAAGAGAAAGACAGAAGCGTGAGCCAAGAGAAAGAGATGGAGTGTGAATAGAGATGGAGGGAGACGGAGTGAGGAATGAGATAAAAAGAGTGGACTGATGGAGCGATGGAGGGAGAGCGAGGGCAAAATGAAAAGGTGGAGCAGAGGACAGAAAAATGTAAAAGAGAAGGAGGGAAAGATGGATGTTCAGGTTGAAAGGGGAGGTGTCAGAGGGGCGAGGGATAAGAGCGATAAGCATTTTGAACTGTAATGTGATCAGTGACATTTCAATCAGAGGACACAGTGTTGTTGGAACATATCTCCACATTTTCTCCGTCTTTTTTGGAAGGTGCAGTAAAAATGAAAAAAGTGCCATAAAGTTAATGGAGAATGATACTAAAATGTTATATTTCGCCGTACTGCCCTCAGGACATTCTGCGTTTCTTACACAAAGGCCACGGAGGAAGTAGTTCCCACAACATATGGCATTAAAGCACAGAAACATTATGTTACGGTCTCTGACTCTGGGAAACATTTTTCTTTCTGCCGACTCCTACATGTAAAATATGTTGTAAAGCGAAGAGCCAGACCACCGAGGAGGCACCATGAGATACATGCATGTTGTCTTTGTTATCAGTATAGAACGGAGAAAGATTATTATGATATTTTAGAGTAACACTGTTAACATCTGCACGATATAACATGACACACAGAACACATAGCTAACACGATGACATTACTGATTGGCCTGGACCAGATGATAAAACTTCAGCAGTGATGTTGCTCCAACACTTTGGCTTTTTCAGAAATAAACATATCTGCTTTCTGGCCAAGATGAGGAACTCAGTACCGATGGAGTTTCCTCTGGTCGCCTGGCAGCTTTGAGGTCATTTCTCCCCACTAAGAAAAACTCAAAACCTTGATGTAGTTGCACTTTTTAATTATAGTTCAGTTTTTAGTTTTTGTAGAGTTAAAAAACAAGATGTAACGCATTAATCAGCGAGGTTTAATGTTAAGCTAACTGCTTCTGCAAACCACAGATATGTTGACAACACTGTGCTTCTGGTCTGGTTGGGTTCAGCCACAAAAAAACATTTAAAATACCTGGTTCTGTTGTCTCAAGCATGGTTGGAAAATGCCCCAGTGTCCTGTTTGAAAATATCCAGATGGTTTCAGAGGAGAGCCGCTGCTACTCCTCCTCGAAAGGATGCCGCTGAGGTGGTTTGGGCGTTTGAACAGGACGCGGGATCCTTATCGTTACCTTCCTGTAAACCCTCGAGTCTTGGTTGCATGTTGTAATTGTGAAATACTTCATCAGATCAGCAGAATGTCAGAAATGTTACATTTCCAGTAGTTCTCCTGGAAGTGATCGCGACAGGTGACCGAAGGAAAAATCTCTGGAATTCAACATTGTTGGGAACATTTGGGATGATGTAAGTTCACAACTCAACAAAATACAGAACACATTTCTAGTCATTTTAAACCTGTTTGTCTTTTTATGTTACATATAAAATCCTTGACTACACTGAGTTTAGTTTCCTCGTACTACACCCAGTAAGTATCCAGTAAATACAAAAAGTATTGGCACAAAATATAATTTATTTTTAGTATGTTTCTTCTACTATGGCTACAGTGGAACATGAAGGTCAGATAAGATGTTCCTTTATTGATTCAAGAAGAAATTGGTGTTTTGTATTCAGTAAAGCGGACTTTGAGATGATCGCTGCCCACAGCATCTTTCATCCATCCTGACAGCCGGACCGCCCGGGGGAGGAAGACAGTCAGAAAAGTTATGCTATTCCAGCCTGGTTTAAAGGCTGCTCCTGGCTAGTGTCTGGGAACTGCAACAGGAAATGGAAAAAGGCTGGATAATCTACATGAAATCGGAGCTTGTTGTGGCCACATCTTTACAGAGACCTGTATCCACCAGAGCGAGTTCAGAGCTGACAGAGCGCCGGACCACAGAGGTGGACTCGGTGTTTACATCAGTGATGCTCGGTGCTCACACTCAGTCACATGGACAGTGTTTACTTGATTTGGTGCTTCTGATGTGAAGGAGTCGACTGTATTAGCATCACCATCTTATTGCTGCTGTTTACGATCATCCCGACGCAAAATTTATAAGATGCACGGTGTGTTTTTATATAAATAACTGAAGGAGAACTTTCATTTTGTTATGCAACCCTGTGTTGTATAATGACCAGTAAATTACCTTGTATCTGATTAATTCAATAATCAGTCTACCAGTTAAAAAAGAAGTTAAATCTAAGTTGTTAAATGAAAGAATAAAATCTCATTTAGTAACAATTTATGCCTCGAACTTCAGGACAGATGATACGATGTGTGATTTCTGTCAGTCCTCAAGCAGCGATATCAGACGGACGGCATCTTCACTGAAGTCAAGAGCACCTTCACTTTGAAGTGGAATTATTTAAGAGTACTTCAATCTATTTTTTTTATGACTGAATTGTGTCCTGGCAGAGTTCAACACGAATACAAAACTGCGAATCAAACACTGATGACGGACGGATGCCAGGAAGTTATCACTGTGAATTTATGAGGATTGGAGCAGAGACTTGCTGCTGGCAGATCGTGGAGTGGAGGAGGACGACCAGAGCAGTGCCAAAGACACCGACAGGCACACTGGCACTGATGGCACACACACACACACACACACACACACACACACACACACACACACACACACACACACACACACACACACACACACACACAGGATCCGGATTCTTGGCTGAGGTGATACAGTATTTCCTTTGCAACTGCTACACAGCTCCTGCTTGGCTCAAAGTATTTCTGGGAGATTAACTTGTTCAGAGGGGATGGGCGCTTGGTTTCATGCAAATTACACACACATACACACAGACGCACACACACATACAGAGGAAATATTGATCAGGGCAGATGTTAGCATGCTCCGCACAGATTTGATTTGTCAGCCCTGGTCGGGGAGCTGACACCGGGTCGTCAGGGTCGTGCTAGATTTGTTTCAGCTGTTGTAATGACGCACCCAACTTTCATCAGCTGCTTTGCGTCCCTCATATTCTCCCTTATTCCTTCCTCCCATGTATGTTTTGTCTCTCCCACTCGACCTTATACCTTTCCTTTGTCTTTTTCTTCCATACTGACTCCTTAATTGTTTTTTTTCCTCTGAATCTTTTAAATGTGACTCAGCAGCTTCACACCAAAACCTTCAGTTTACCTTCATCTCTTTCTGCTTTTCTAAATTTTGAGTCCTTGAACGAAACTGAATCCTAAATTGCTCCCGGTGGGCAGGCAGCACCTAACATGGCAGCCTCTGCACCATCTGTGTGTGTGTGTGTGTGTGTCTGTGTGTGTGTGTGTGTGTGAGCTGTTGAATGACAGTCAAATTGTAAAGCACTTTGTCCATTAATGGTAGAAAAGTGCAGTCCCTTGACCATTTCACACAGTATGAAATTAGAGAGGCCATATCGTCTGTAACATTCAGAGCAGGGTAGTTACGGGGATCATGATGGCGCTGCATTGTGCTCCCAGCGAGAAAAGCCAGCTGTTTCCAGCTGTTTGCAACTCAAAACCTTTATACTAAGAGTGAACGTCTTCGCTGGATCTGTACCAGCACTGCCGTTATAAAATTTGCCCTGGGGTATACAACAGGAAGATTCAAGTCTAAACTACTGTGGAATTGTGAGACGGAGCCAAAGTCTTCTTCTGCTGGCAGCCATAAAGGTTTGGAGCTCAGCAGCAGACATAGCAATGTGGCTACGACAATCACAGTGAAATGGCTGTATTGTGCAGACAGCCAATTAGACCATCCAGCTGTTACAACTGCATCCAAACTGCAGAGGAATAAGACTCTTGTAGAAGTTCACAGACATGTTGCCAATGGCGTCATGCAGGCCAGTCAGCAGCCCTGATGTGTTCTCAGAACAGACAACTGAGGATTAAACGGACTGAAATTCACTGCCTTCTCCCTTAAAACCTCATTTTTTACTGGCTTTGTGGGTGAGAGTACGGCGAGGGGGAAGCAGAGACGTGTGCTGGCATGCGCTCGGGGCGAAGACGCGTCGATCATTTACAGTGAAGTACAAAGAGGTCAGGATCCTCAGTAGATGAGTAAAGATGAAAAGAGGGAAATTGAGGTGTTTTGACTGTGACAGTTGTTAAACCCACACGACTGCTTACAATGCAGCCAGAACCCGGCGCCTCTGGCAGCCCGGAGCGCTGGGATGTGATTTCAGTTGTGGCTAACGATGATCAGTGTTGCTCCGCATGAGAACAAGCTACATGATCCGGCTGTTAATTTAGATTTTTTTTGATAAATATGAAAATATTCCAAGAAGCATTACGAGCAAATCATAGGCCTGAGGCTGGTCAAATGAAGAAAGTCTCTGGAATTAGCATGTTTTATGAGATGAGAATAAAAAGAGAAGAACGTCATGGAAACATACGTACAATAACAACTAGCACTTCACTTTGGATAAAGTGTTTCCATGCCATAGTATCCTGGAGTGCTCCAGGTAGCGACATGATCTTTACATGTGAACCACACTCAGGACAGCCATCTGAACACAGTTGTTGAGGTGGATTTTTAATCACAGTTTTTAACCTTAACCAGGAGATATATCTTCAGATACTATGGTCAGAAATGTGTCCATACAAATTCAGTTAGTTGCCATTCGATCACTAAAGTCTTAGAGCCTGTTTCTTAATCTTAACCTGTTTTTTCTACTGTTGTTTTTTTTATTCTCAGTGTCTGTCTACTCAAACTAGTCATCATCTCCTCCCTCCATGCTGATGAAAGTCAGGTGAAGTTTCTTAGTCCACAAAACATTTCTGGAGCTTCACAGTAAAACAGCGTTGCAGCTCCAAACAGCTCGTCCAGCATAATAAGTTATAATATATATATATATATAAAAAAAGTATCTGGATTGGAAATGATGCTATTTCCAACCTCAATGGTCAGTCAGGTTCATGCACCCACTCCTGACAGGGCGCACGGTGCTGCCTGAAGATTTCGGCTAATAAAAAAAAAGGTTGTAAATGAAGTTTTTTCAAATCAATTGGGATCTCTGGACTTTCGTGAATGAGTGCAGCTGAGGCAAATGGAATCAGTATTGCAGGTATTTGTCATTAATTAATTATTAAGAGCTGATGAAAGGTCAGAGGTTTGCAGAAGATATAAAGGAACCTGAGGGGAGCATGAAGGTCTGAATGAAATGTAACTACAAATGATAAAGTCATGGTCGTACTACAGGAGAGGCCAGGAGATCAAAAATCATGAATGTCTTCACTAAATTTCATGTCAATTCATCGAACAGATGCAAAATCAAGTGCAATTATATTCAAGAATCTAAATCAGTCCAGTTAGTCTTGACTCAACCCTTCTGGACCATGCAGTAGTTGTTGAGATGTGTCAGTCGGGACGAAAGTGGCTCACATTGCCTTCCCTCGAGAGTCACGAGGCTATAAATGTTATAAATGTGACTGCAGGACAGTCAGCCCCCAAAACAACCCTAAATAATTTCATCCCAACATTTTACTCACCTTAACATTAAACCACAGCTGTTTCATGGCTCAAAAGTTCAGCTGACTGTTACACATGACAAAAAATGAAAAATGTAATTGGTGCATAATCGTCATGTAATACTTGTCCACAGGACAGAAGCTACATTTTTCATTTTTCATGCTTATTTTCCTGAGACTTCGAACTCTGTGTTGATGGATTTCAAAGCCGAGCATAAGCAAGCTTCCTGTTTTCTGCCAAATTTAAGCAGCCACAGCTGTGCACCTCCTGCCCTCATTCCCCCGCTGCACACCCAGAGCATTTAGCCTGAGAATGCTGCTGCCGAAGATAATCACACCTCATTTTTTGGTGATGGGGCATTTCAGGAAAAAGCTTTTTGAATTTGAATAGCATGATCAGGTCACTGGAGGAAGCCGGTACAAAGGAAATGAAAAGTGTTTTCAATACAAAGATTATGTGACGCTGCTTTACTTCACACGGCTGCTCTTCGTCTTCTTCCAATCACAAAATATTTATTGTGTTTTTTTGTGAGGCATTGTTTTGTTCATCTGAAATCTGAAGTGTTATTTCAAAAGGAAACACTGGAAATAATCACCTCTCTCATTGAAGGACAGTTGTCATGACATTGAGCGACAGGATGTGTTCGCAAAGTTTCAGGTAACATTTTTTTTATGGAATTTCCAAATTTAGAAAATAATCTTTACAGATTTCTAGAAAAGATTTTCACTCATTCCAACTATGTGACCCATTCAGTGACGTCTGTAATTGATCCGCGTTCTTTGATTATATCCTGTTATGTACGTATTTGTCCTGTTTCATTTTCTCTCCGCTGCACTCGGGTCTCTCTTGCAGTAGAGATCTTTATCTCAATGAGGACACATAAACACTTGATTTCCAACACAGTTGCACAAAGTAGTTATTTTCTAGCAGAGCCTTAATGAGGTGAGCTTTTCCTCTCAGTCAATTACCCCTACCGCTCTGTGAACAACAGCTTACTTGTCATGATTCTTGCTGCATTTGCGGTTCATTGTATACATTGTTTGAGTACTTCTCTCCATGCAGCGAGGCCAGAGACAATAACACATTTTCATCAGGCCAAAAACTAAATCTGAATCTGTTCAGAGCTCCCCACATCACACTTAATTGGACACGACGTCCTCAGATTTGTTGGTTTGTCTGCCTGCTGGCACTTTCCTGGAAATGTGCCCAGATTTCTGTCTATCAGTCTCCTTTTCCTTTTTTTAAATATAAATGATGTGTGTCAAACTTTTTACGTGCTCTGTCGAATGGATCTTCTGACAACAGGAACACCAGCTGCTGGTAGCAGATTTGAGAAGTCACCAGCGCCGGCACAGAGACTTCTGGCACTGCTTTAATACAGTATGTTGTGCTCGAAGGCCTCCCTGTGGCCTGACACTTCCACTGTGTCGTGGCGTAAAGTGTGCTTTGGCAAAGTGACTGAAACATGTCATCCGATGACGTCTCACTTGTCAGCTCAATACTGCTCAATTATGTATTTAAAGCATTAAAACACAGTGGGGGCATATGGCTGCATGACAGGTTTGTTAAAGAACAAATCTTAAATAAAAAAGAATTAGCCTGACAAACGCACACAAGGCCAGAAAAACACAAGACGAAGACAAATCAAAGCACGAGCAAATCAAGGCTGAGTAGAACCCGACTCGAGTGCACCATTTGAAAGGCCAAGTGCCCTGAATAATGTAACAGCCTTTATCCTCTCTGCAGGCTAACAGGGCACTTCTTAACATTCTTAAAAGATGCTTTTCAATTAAGCCTGACTTGGTGGTGGCAATGTGTATGCTAATGTGTGCATGTTGTGAAGTGAAGTGTGTGTGTGTGTGTGTGTGAGAGAGAGTGTGTGTGTTTCAGAGAAAGTGACAATTACACTGCGAGGAGCAGAAACCTCAGACTTGAATAAAATGAACACGTCTACATTAGACTGACCAACAGCATGACGGAAACTTTTTAATCGGCATAAAGATAAAGAGGCTCGCAGTCTGAGAGCTCTACAGCTAATGTGAGCTGGTTTATTTTGTTTTCACCTCATTTACAATGAACAGAACTTAAAGTTCTCCAGTATTTTAACCCAAACGGCAGAATAAATGTTGGCAAATGTTTGTGCAAAACCACCAGTCAGTTCAAACTTTACATTTCTCTTCATGTTTACATTTTTCTCTTGTCACAACATGATGGTTTGGGTTATACCCACTGCTGTCGCACCAAATCATGGCAAGAACTTGTCCACAGGTCTCCTTAAAAATATCCAGTGGTGTCACCTTTGGAGAAAAGAAAAAACATAGTATAAAACCAGGAAATCTACATGGAGGGTGAGGATGTGTGGGTGAGGGTTCGACTCCCTCGTGAACCCAGTAGACCTACTGGTGGTGATTCATTTGAGGAAGTAGTTCTTTTTAGCAAAACTATGATATTTTACAAAACCTGACCTTTTTTGCAAAAGTTGTCTAGTCGTTGAATATTTATTATTGCTAAGTTGACCAGGGAGTGAGAACATTTTGTTTTCACAGGAAGGAGAGGCCGGACACGACGATGACATGTTGGACGGCAGGTCTATTACACATTTGAGCTTGAGATCATGTTGTCTGATTAATAAATATTCATAGGGTTTGTGTCCATGAAGGGTTATTCTGCTGCACCTCCAAACGCTTCATTCCTACAAGAGACACCCATGTGTTGGTCTTTCTGATGCTCTTGCATGGTTTACTCAATGCATTTTAATTTATGAAAATGATTGCCCCCTCACAATCTTTAACAGCCCACTGAGTCACTTCATCCTGATGCCATCGGGCTCGTGGTTCAGTTGTTGTGTCCCTACCACAGTCCAAACCTACGCCCTGGTCAGAGGACGCTCTGACACCTAACCTATCTGCTTCACTTCAGTGAATTCAGCAGCATTTGCCTATTTGTTTACAAACTGGTGTATTTTGAACTCTGGTCCAGGTGAAGCAGAGATCACTGGAAAGTGAAGTTCAGCTCAGGTTCATTTGTAGCAGAAACACAAAGCCAACTGCTTCCTATTTTGGCACTTAAAGGTCCAATTTGTGTTATTTCCAACTTGTCCAATTGTTCGAACCGACCTGCAATCCCAAAGCATCATTATTAGACAGCTTCATGTTGTCTATGAAACATACAGTGTGTGTAATGTAAAACAGAACGACCACTGATGGCTTCTCCTGATGAGCAACTCTTAAACCTCATGGTGAGTTACGAGGGTTCAAAGCTGCTTCACATTCATTTCAGGTTTCCACAGTATCCGTCATTGAATACTGAGCAGTTCTGCTGAAACAACTGCAAGTTGAGCACCTTGCTCAGGGGCACCTCAGAAGTAAACAGTGAAAGAGTCCAAAGGAATAACTCATTCATGCTCCATACCAAGATTTCCCCAGCCAGACTGAATTAGGACAAATATTGCAGAGCATCCATCACCAGACATTTCAGAAACCACTTTTATAATGTGAACAACCTGCTGACCGCCTGTTTCAGCCTGGCCACAGTAAAACACCAGGGCCTGATGGTTCATCCTGGCTTTTACTGAATGTGACCATCATCAACCATCATTCTCTTCATTAGTTGGTGTCTGCTTCTCTTTCCCACCACAGTCTGCCTCACAGTTTTCTTTCGTATCTTGCCCACAATCAAGCACTTTAATCTCCCAGATGTTAACAAAGTGAACTTAACAAAAAAAGGAACAAAGCGAACAAACTGAATGAAACAGCTGCAGCACATTATCACGTCAGCAGAGCCATTCACTTCATCACCATTGTATCTCGTCTCACACAGAAAGTGTCAGCTCGGTCGGCTGGCAGGTGTTAGCTGCTAAACGCGGACAACTGGCTCCTCCAAAAAACGCTTCTGTCAACTATTGTTCTCAATCTGTGCACAAGGTACATCAAACTGCGGGTAACCATGGCAACATCAACTCTGCTGGATGCTGCACAATCTGATCATAATAAATCTCACTTCAGTGAATTTAACCATGAATGAAACTGATGACAAATTAACTTTGGGAAACTGGGATTAATGTCACGCGTGTATCATTTTATTGATGAGCTAACACTCAGCTGGTTCTCTCAGAAGTCTCATTAAAAAGTTTAGTGAATCAGGAAACCTTTTCCGTCATGTTGTGACAGAAGGAGTGATGTTTAGTCGTATCACATGTGTACAGTACGATCTACATTATTCATCAGGGCTCTTCTTTGTTTTGAGGAGCTTTTGAGTAAAA
The DNA here is from genome assembly GCF_040436345.1 of Pagrus major. Classification (NCBI taxonomy): domain Eukaryota; kingdom Metazoa; phylum Chordata; class Actinopteri; order Spariformes; family Sparidae; genus Pagrus; species Pagrus major. The sequence goes on along the minus strand of NC_133220.1, from coordinate 1,101,558 downwards.
GTACATCGAAACATAAAAACATGAAAGAGACATTTTTCCTTTCTCTCCTCAGGCTGCGAAGAACTCGACCTACATCTCAACCCCTCATTCACACATTTGAGCCAACTTGAATTTTAGTGGAGTGAAGCTGCTGATCTACATGTGTGTATATGTGTGTGTAAGTGTGTGTGTATGTGTGTGTGTATGTGTGTGTAAGTGTGTTTAAGTGTGTGTGTATGTGTGTGTGGTTCATGCATAATGTTCGTGCTTTTGTTAAGCTTTGCCAAATGTTGCTCTCTGTTTCCTTGCTCTGGCTCAGCCTCTCTCTCTCTCTCCCTCTCTCTCTCTCTCTCTCTCTGTGTGTGTGTGTGTGTGTGTGTGTGTGTGTGTCTGTGTGTGTGTGTGTCTGTGTGTCTGTGTGTGTGTGTGTGTGTGTGTGCGTGTGTCCATAAATCCACTGGTTCCTCTGGAGGAAGGCCAGCCAGGCTTCTGTTCAGAACATTATCTGTCCCTGTGCTGCCGTGAAGCTGGCTAACACATACATGCATGTGTTCACACACACACACAAATACAAACATGCACTGAATCAATGACAAACAAGCACAAGCATGTTCACCTACACACACACACACACACACACACACAGACACACAGTGTAACAAAAGCACAGATATCTCACAGAGGAATATTTAGTGTCAGTGTGCAAAACCACCAATAAGTTAAATCTAAATGTTTCTCTTTATGTTCAATTTCCATTTTTTCTCTCATCACAACACTGTGCTTATGGCCTCGTTAGGTTTTAGGCACAAAAACCACTTTGTTAGGGTTAGAAAACATGTTTTGGATTAAAATACCCACTGTTGTCGCACTAAACACGGCCGGAAATTGTCCAGAGGTCTCCTTAAAAATATCCAGTGGCGTCCGAGGGGGTGATAACGATGGGGGAAAGAACAAACGTACATGCTACACTGATGTTGAATAGCTGCACCATTAACTTGAGTAGAAACACTGATCAGAGTTAAAGACTTTGTTCTGAAGATAAAACTCTTAGTATTCTTAGATGCAGAGCAGCTTTCACACTCAGCTCGGCTGCTTTTCTCTGAGTGGTTAGATCCTGTAGCAGCTCAGCTAGCATGAAAAGCTGCTTAGCTGCTATCACTCTCCATAGTCTATGCTTAAGGAGCACGACTTGCCCCAGTGGCCTGTGGAGTTTTTGTCATCGCCGCTGCACAGATAACCCACTGACAGATTCCCTCAGGTGGTGCTGCTGTCTCCCTGTCAGCTGCTCTTTGTAAAGCTGCACACACACTCTCCTTTCTGTTTCTCCATGTTGGATACCAGCGGAGGCAGCGTGAACAGGAGGGGTCTGCACCCAATGACTGTGATTTTGTGCACTGTATGAATCCAGCTGGTTCGAGGAAGTGTGTGTGAAAACAAGACCTTCAATAAAAAAGGTGGGGTCACCACCTCCGGTACGTATCTGATCAGCTGAGCAGCAGCCAGAAAACAAGACAGTGTTAAGTGTGTGTTCATATGTGCACCTGTGTGTGTTGTGAGAGTCACACAGAGCACACAGAAGGTGGACTCAGTGGAGGAGATGGGGCAGTAGACACATGAGACACAAAGACTGAACTGAAAACTGGACTTCAATACAAACTGGACTCATGAGGGTATGAGGTGCAAGCGGAGAAGCTCAGGTGAAAAAACAGGAGAACAGGAAAGGAGCCGATTGGCTGGGAAAATCAGTGAGAACAGGGCGGGGCTAACGAGGCTGACGCGAGGCAGGTGTGGAGGTACAGGAGGGGAAACAGTTCAAACTGCAGAGAGACCCAGAAAACACATTAGACCCAGACAGATGTCAGAACCAGGACACATTATATGAGGAAAGACTACTGTATGTAGCTGAGTGTGTTTTCAGGCACAGGTGTGTGTGTGCGTGTGCGTGCGCTCCCTTCACTTCCTGCCGGATGCTCGTCGTGTTACTGAGTGTGTTTATCTGCACTTCCTCCCTCAGTGTCGCAGCAGGGTTTGTCATGCTCAGGCTTTAATCTCTGTTTCTTCTCTTGTTCACACATGGATGATGGATCCAGGAAACTTCCACTTCCTCCTCTCTGAGCAGAGCCCTGCTTCACATTCACACAGCTCCACACGTTCACACCTGGGCGCTTCCTGGTGCTCCGCTGGGCCGGTGAGCAGTGAGGAAAACACCTCACCATGCCAGACCTTCACTGCTAACGCCGGAGCTCAGATGAGTGCAGACAGCATGCTGCAGGCGAGCTCCAGAGTTATGTTTGTGTTATGTTTGACAAACAGGACTTTACCATTGGCCTCATGTTGTCTATCAAATGTATGAAGGAATATGGAGAGTTCTCCTGGTGTACAAGGTTCAGCTAATCATAATGCTTTAAAAAGATGTACACTTTGCTTCCATTTTTCATGAGTTTAAGTAGAAGATATAAAACTTTCTGTGCATCTGAAATACTTCTTTCTCTCTCTGAGTACAAATTTATTAACCCCTTTTGGGTTGAAAACAGAAGGATTTATATTTCTGTTGAAGACTGAAGAATGTTTTTGGTTATTTTCTTGCATCCTGTGTGTCATTCTGTTTGTACCGTGTACCTGCTCATTAATAATAACTGTATCTGATGCATCATTTTGAATTTAAATATAAAACTCGAGTTAACACAGTATCGTCTCAAAGACTTTCCATGTCATCACTTTACCTCCAGTGTACCACTTCACATGTACACTATACTGCCAAAAGTATGTGGACACCCCTCTCTTTATATGTTGGGGTTGGTTTTCATGATCTGGATTACACCTCTGACATTATCAGATAATTATGTTATGAGGATTATGTCTTGAACAGTGGTCTCTGGCTTAGTGACCGTCCCACCCAGCTGATGTGCCACCAGCTGCTCCTCCTCCAGACGTTAAAGTCAGCTCATATATCAGACCAGTGGATATTTGTCAGGATCTCTGGGGATATTTCCATCCCTTTCAGTGGTGTCAAAACCAGGTGTTTTTTGAGGAGACCTGCAGACATCACCAGCAGATGACCAAAACCAGCTATTAAACTGGGAAGTCAGACCGTCTCCATCCATGATTGCAGCAACCACAACAAGTATTTTAAGCCAAACCATGATGTTTTCCTAAACCTAACATAAGTGGTTTTGGTGCCTAAATCTAACTGGAGCGTAGCCACAGCGTTGTGACGAGAGACATACGGAGCTAATATTTATTCTGGGGACTGGGTTGCATATTATCTTCATTTTTTTCCCCTAAATTTCACATGGAAAAACCTGACTGACCTCCAGCTCCATCCAACACCTTCTCACTCAACATCAGTGGCCGACCTCACCGATGCTCTCGTGTCTGATTGGGAGAAAATCCCTGCAGCAAGTTTCCCGCATGTTGTTGAAAACCTCCCGGAGGAGCGGAGGCTGTTAGATACTGCTGATGATTCAACAACACGTTGTGATGTAAACAAACTCTACTGTGTTCACACGATCAATACTTCTCTGTAGTGAATATGGAAGTTAAGCAGTGCAGGCAGGCTTTGCATCAGTCACAACGCTGAAAGGGGAACAGTACAGTGCCGTTTTAATTTAATGTATTTAATACATTAATGGACACATTCAGACAGACAGCTGTGTATAAACACTTACTGTTCACACAACAAGTACATGATTATCTGCTCAAGATGAACAGTTGTTACACACAAATGCAGACGACTAATTGATGACAGAGACTCTATCTGACTTCTTTGACTGACTTCAAACCTCCCACTTATCACATTGATTATCACGTTGACAAGCCGGCAGTTTCAACTTTCAAGTTATTTCCTTGCAAGGTTGCATCACGCTCCGATACTTTTATCACAGTGATCCGATTTGCATGATGCAACGCAATGACATGGTACAGACAGACGGCGTCGGAAAGTTTTTTATTGCAGAGATTCTTCAACAATTACAGTTCAGAGCACAAATGGAACAAATTTACTCAGAGTTCAAACACAATTACAGCATATTATGACCTTTGTCCTGAGTCTGATGATTCGTTTGAAGACTTCTGTTTTATTGTCACAAACATCTGCTTCAGCACACTTGAAGACGCAGGACTGCATGATGATATCAGTATCGCAGCACACGCCCGACGCAGTCCTCTGTTCCCACTTAGCGCTCACATTTAGAACAAACCTCCTGATCGTATTCAAGGTCACACCTGTTGTTGGGCTCATCTGGTCCCGACCAACAGGAAAAGGGTCATTTTCACACAAAACAGGCTTTTAGAAAACATGCTGTAAATGTTTGGGTTGTATCCACATGGCTGAATGGCACAATCATCGGCTAAACTACGATGGCCAAGTCCCAACCGTCAACATGAATTCAGTCAAGCCAAACCCAACATCAGTCTCGGCAGCATTACATTTTAAAACCACTCGTAACTGATAATAATAGATTATAGGCTGCATTAGAAATGTGCACACACGATAAGATACCGGGTTAAAACTGACCCAGTGGAGTCAATACAGCACCAATCAGGAGAAACCCACCCAACAGTAAAATGTCCTTTGAGTGTGCAGATTCAGAGCAGGATCACATATTAACAAACTCGTTATCACTTTTCTAATTACATCTTTGCCATGACGACACAGCTGTGGAGTCACTGTGAGGCAGACTGCTAAACTTTTCCCCTCTTCGCTCTAATTGGTGGAAAGTTAGCGTGGAGGCCTCGGTGCACTGACTCGGATCCAAACACCCTTTGAAATAATCTCAGCATATTTTAAGCGTTAGCTGCTCTCGCCCCTGTATTTCATCAGAAGTAGGTGTGCAGTGTTCATATATAATTCATACCTTCACATAGAGCTGATGGCTTTCACCCCGGGCCACACAGCCCATTTGAATTTTGGCCCAAAGGATAACCAATGACGGATACATTTACAAATGCATCACTGAAAAAAAGTAAAAAAAACTGAGATGTCTGCCAGCTCTGGAGGCCGCTGACATATTATCCATGTCTCCAGGGAACACAAGGAATCAAACCTCTAATTACAGACGGTATAATAAAACAATCTGAGGCTATTAAAGCACATGAATCATTTTCATATCTCTTACACCACCAGCCACAGTCCTCACGCTTCACCTGCACAGGATCAGCCACTGACTGATGCTGATGTCTGAAGTTCACACCAGGTCACACACCGCCTCACATCCAGCATCCTCTTCCACTGCGTGTGTGTGTGTGTTTCAGGGTGCATGTGTTTAAGGAATTGAAGACGAACAAGTGAAGTGAAAAGAGCTGAAGCCACTGACACAGCACAGATCCTCTTCTTCTGATTAGCCTGGTTATCACTGCTGCGAGGGGAACGAGGAGCTGAAAGGAAAAAGAGGGCAAACAGAAGCGAGAGCAGGAGAAGATCTTTGTAGATAGACGATAAATGTTACAGAAAAAAAGGGAAAGAATTTAACTGGATGAAGAAAAAGAAAAAGAAAAAGGGAGAGATGAAAGTGAGAGAGGTTGTGGGCAGAGCGATGGAAGTCACTTTAACCGTCTACAGTCACTTCAGGCGTCTCAGGCAGAAACAGAGTGTAAATGGATTTCAAGCACCGTTAATGTAGCCGCTCGTTCTCCACCACATCCAAGCTAAAAGTACAGCGATGTCTTAATATGTCAGAATGTCAATGTTTCCACACACTGTACATATCTATCTCTATCAAAAACTATATCTTTACATATTTAAGAGGTTTCAATTTCCCTTCTCTTCCCAGTCCAGCTGTGTCTGTTCTGGGATGTAGCAGACATCCAGTCTCCAGGAGGTAATGTTAGCAGTTAACTGAGGCGCATCACGTTCACATGATACGCTTATTTGCCACAATTCACATCACGAGCTGGAGGAGCTGGAGGAGCTGGAGGAGATGGAGGTGGAGTTACAGGCCCACAGCAGTTCGAGTCACACCACTGGATATTTTTAAGGACACCTGTGGACATTTCCAGGCATTTTTATGGTGTCAGATCCGGAAATTGTTCACAGGAAGTCGGACCATCTCCATCTGTGATGATGTTTTCTACCCCTGACCAAGTGCCCAAACCTAACCAGAGCAGAAACACAGCGTTGTGACGAGAGAGAAATTGAAAATTCAACCTAAAGAAATGTTAAGTTTTAACTTATCTGTGGCTTTGTAGAAACGTGCTTAGCTAACATTTATTCTGGTGACTGGGTCGGTCCCAGAGGAGGCGGACACAGATTCTGACTGAAAGTTTGAGCCCTGTTGTCCCTGCTTCTCTGCCGGGCTCTGAACTGAACGAGTCCGAGCCCGAAGAGATCCATCTGTCAGAGGCTGAACCCTCCAACTTGTCTGGACCCTCAACACTTGGACCAGCTTCTACCACTGCGAGACGCTAACGTGACCTTTGTGGTCGAGACACAGGGTGAAGGTCTCTGTTACGATGGGAGGTGTGATGGATTATAATTTAACATTTTCTCAGCTCTCCTCTCAGAACACTTCAGTACAGAGCTTGAAATCCTGATCAGCAAATATTTCAGATTTGATTGTCTTTCCCCCTCAGTGATTTATGATCTCAGCTGTCAGACAAAGAACTACAAAAAAAAGGTGAATTAGAATAAGAAAGTAGCTCCAGACAGAAAGACTGACAGACTGACAGACGGAGGAAGGAAATGGAAGTGGAGAGACAGGGAGAATAAAGGGAGACGGAGAACGGTCGGTACACTGTTGGATTAAACTGGTGAATGTTAAATTTAATTGCGTTAAGCTCCATTAAGTTGCCAGGAAGAAAGGAAGCGAGGAGCTCTTGAGAAGAAAAAAGACTTTCTCCTCCAGTCTCAGGCTCTTTCCTCTATCCCTCTCAATTAAATAGGTAGTTAATGACTTGAGCTTTTATTGGCAAAAAACAGCGACAGGGAGGAAGGAAGGCGAACATGGACGGATGAACACATGCAAATACACAGCAGCCACGTGACCAGCAAGAACAAACAGACAGGAACTGTGTTTGTGGAGCAGCGCTGAGGATCGTTCTGCACCTTTTCATTCATTATTATGTGCTATTAGCAGTTTAAAGCATTTACAGTGTCATGTTTTAAGGTTATATGCTGAAGGTCTGAGCTCACACATTATCTTTGAGATAAGGAAACAGTTTGTCGAATAAATTCATCAACACGTGATGAAAACTCCCCTTTTAGTGAGGTGGTACGATCTAAACCACAGAGCAGTGGTGCCTGAAAGGTGATCCCAGTAACGCTAGAAAACAACTGAAAAAGACGAGCCAATGACCAGAGCCAAACTGGTCGTCCAAACCCGGAGCGCTTGCTGTCCTCCAGGGGCTGTCCTGGGGTGGAAACCAAACAGAAAGAGGTGGAGACACTCTCATGTTGTAGGCAGCAACATGAAGAAAACAAACACACCCAACAACAGCAGCAGGGAGAAGAGAAACATGTCTCCAGTCTGAAGACGTTCTGTTTCTGTTTGTCAGAGTGATGAACTTCACAGGACGACATCCACAACTTCAATTTGATGAAAAACCCTTTTTGATTCTTTTGATCAGTGGAACCGGACAGACTGAAGGAATAGAAATGATCAGAGATTGAAAACAAACTAGAACATTTCAAGACGCTTCAAAGGTCGAGAGTCTCCTCTTTTTTCCAAACTACATATTCTTCGACTTTTATGGTTTCTGTTAAATGAACCGAACGACTGAATCCAACTGATCTAACGATGTTCAGCATGTTCATACTGACAAAAGTTCAGACTTCATATCGTTGTGAGCTGATGTGGAAGAGCTGAAACAGGCTGCCAGCGACACGCTGGCTCTTAATTTTGGGCAATAACGCGTTACGAGATTTAGTAACTGTAAAAATGTTACCGCAAACCCTGTTAGAAACACGTTACATGACTCCATTACTGCTTGAAAAGTAATATATTACTGTCAGTGTGCTGACCCCAACATAGACCGGGAACTATGTGTGAAAGAGGCGTCTGTCACCCGCCAACACACCACATTATCACAATATACACCTGTCCACGGACACTTCATACTTTCTGCTGGTTATTGTGCTCTCCACTCTACCGACTGCCATCAGATTGTACAATAAGAACAGTGACAACAGCAAAAGCCAGCTGTGACTGCACAAAACACAATATATAACAAAGCGTACGTATTAATTATTTTGATTAGTAATCTATCTGTGAAAGAGAAACACGGGATGAATCACAAAGCGTCTCAACAAAGTAGAGTCAAAAACACGAGTTAAAAGAACGAGACTGTTTTTAGTTTGCAGATACACGACAACACAATGTGACATCAGCGAATGAAAATGATCGTATCATACCAACAGTCAGGCGATATGACGCGTCGACACTTCAGTTAGAAAAAAAAAAAAAAATCTAACGTTTGCTTCTTTCCGTGTCTTTGAATAATCATGTCAATAAATAATCACACCATTAGACGGTTTATTCATTATTTTCCAAAGCCACTCATTTTCTCTTAAACTAATCCTACAATTCTCATTAGAGTTAATTTGGACTAAACCTGAAATTGATTTTTGGGAGACCGCAGCTCCCGTGCGCACTCTGCACCCCTCAGGGTGACAAATAATATCATAGTTGATGTGAGAGCGATAATTTTTCTGCACGTCATCCACCTCAATCAGGCGCTTACGGGCTCAAAGACTGTAATCATAGTACGAGTAAATACACGACGGAGCGCTGCCAATCATTGTTTGATTAGAGCATTCACAAACAAGGTTAGTTGGAGATAAGAGAGTTCACTTTGAATGTTTGTGTGTTTATATGCACGGTATGTGTGTGTGCATGTTAATTATAACTATCACTGAATGACAATCCATCTTTACAACAGGAAGTCACTGTCATCACTTCTAAAGTTTGTTTTCTGGCAATCTTTGGTTGAAAAAGTAGTTTTCTCTGATTATCAGATACACGACAGGAACAAGGCTGTGTGAGTCTGTGTGACACTGTGTGACACTGTGAGAGTCTGTGTGACACTGTGTGAGTCTGTGTGACACTGTGTGAGTCTGTGTGACACTGTGTGAGTCTGTGTGACACTGCGAGACACTATGTGAGTCTGTGTGAGTCTGTGTGACACTGTAAGTCTGTGTGACACTGTGTGACACTGTGTGAGTCTGTGTGACACTGTGTGACACTGCGAGACACTGTGTGAGTCTGTGTGACACTGTGTGAGTCTGTGTGACACTGTGTGACACTGCGAGACACTGTGTGAGTCTGTGTGACACTGTGTGAGTCTGTGTGACACTGTAAGTCTGTGTGACACTGTGTGAGTCCGGTGACACTGTGAGTCTGTGTGACACTGTGTGAGTCTGTGTGACACTGTGAGTCTGTGTTACACTGTGTGAGTCTGTGTGACACTGTGTGAGTCTGTGTGACACTGTGTGAGTCTGTGTGACACTGTGAGTCTGTGTTACACTGTGTGAGTCTGTGTGACACTGTGTGAGTCTGTGTGACACTGTGTGAGTCTGTGTGAGTCTGTGTGAGTCTGTGTGAGTCTGTGTGACGATGAGGCCGAGGCTCATCCATGTGACAGAAATCACCCTAAAATGAGAATGTGGGGCCCCTGAATGAGCTGTCAATCAAACCTCCACGTCTATGAAAACTAGTCGTCATGACGACCAAACGTAAAGTCTCAGACTTTAACACAACACACTTCTGTAGAGCGAAGAGAGGAGGCAGAAATAATAACATCATTGTTAACTTGTCCTCTCTGCCGACCACCTCCTCAGTCTGTGCCCAACAACAGGTCGGTACCGCGGTGCCGGTTCAGACAGGTGCCTCCATTTTTCTGTAATAACACAGCAATTAGCCAATAATTACACTCATTACACTAATTAGACTGAAATTACAGAAACATGGCGGCAGATATTTTAAACTGTTACTCAACGATCTTTTCTTCTTCTTTTTAAGGAGAATGCAGGGCTGTGATTGGTTGTATCGAATTTGAATCAATGCTTATATACCCAGAGAAGCTCCCGTGTGTGTGTGTGTGATTATTTGTTAATTTTCATACTCATGTGTGACTAAAAGTCACCTCGATGGACGCTGCTCAACAGCCCGGCCATCACAGGCTGCTTCTGAACCAGCCAATGATGCTGAAAATCCAGCTGGTCCAAAACTTCCTGCAGGTCAGTGGATGTAATTCATCAATAATTCAGTACTCTATAAAACATAGTATGAAGTACATCAGTGCAGGCCTCAATGCACATGAACTCAAAACCACCTATAAATCAAAACTGAAGGTTTCTTTATGTTTCAACTTTACGTCTGTTAAGGTTGAATTTTCCATTTCTCTCTCATCACAGCGCTGTGTTTACGCTCTGGTTAGGTTTAGGCACAAAAAACACTTAAGGTTAGAAAACATCACGGTTTGGATTAAAGTCCCTGTTTTGGATGGAGATGTTTGCAGCTCTTCTTAAAAAACACCCGGTGATGTGACCTAAACTGTGATCGGTGGTTTGGCAGCCGTGTTGGTTTGAAATACAACATTGCTGACGTATCAGAAATTCATCCGAATGTCCGACGGCATGTCAGGAGCAGTCGATCAAACAACAGAGCTGAATTTTAGTCAGAAATGAGTCCAGTGTGTAACCAGCTGTAGCCGATGGATGATCAACATCATGCTGGGCCGCTGTCACAGTTAACTTGAACTCTTTCTGTCTCATTGATCAAAGAAATTGTTAAGATCCGTATGAGTAGTGGTCGGACCCAAAAGCAGACACCAGAAACTGATGGATGGTAAAAAGGTATTTATTGGAGGTCAAGCGACTCACGGTGGAGATCCCGCGAGAAGATCCCGGCTGAAGCAGGCCGGTGGCAGAGGTGCAGGAGTCTGGGTCGTGGTGAGGCCAGAGAGTATCCGGGATTTGAGCGATCAGGAGACGGAGAAAGGCAGAATTAGATCACTGGTGACAAAAGTGGAAAAACACTAGAAGCTCTAGAAAAACGAGTGTTGCACTTGGAGACCATGTACCACGTCTGGACGAAATAATCTGGCAGTGATTTGAGAGATGAGCAGGGAGCCACAAATACAGTCCAAATGTAACAGAAACATGTCGGAGTCAGAGTTGTTTTTTCTGTTTTTGGACTTGGCACTACCTGTACAGCCGTGTCAGTCTCATCCCTGCTTGTTGCTATTGTTCTGTTGCTACTTTGATGAATGTAGGTATCAAGCTAGCTAGCTTCGTAAGAGATGACGTCGTCTTTGTGTTTTTATTAAAGAAAGTCAGAGCCTTGAAGCAGTTTTACAAAAGGTAAGAGGATTTCACTTCATCATCAGCACCTCCAGTGTAAGTGGTCCTACCCTGGCAGAACCGGGCCTGTGTGTGGAAACAGTCTGTGTTGCTGTCTCACTTTCCTGAACTTGAACATCTTTTCTGCATCACCGTTCTTTACCAACACACGCAGGAGGAGCTGCTGATTGCATAACCAGTAAATGAGAACATCAACTTTCTTTTTTCACCCCCAGTTCCTTCCAGGCACTGATGATGAGTAATATCTCTGAAAAATTGCAGATGTAATACTTTTTCACGCAAATGGGCCACTGACACAGACGGATCATCTAATGTCCCTGTAGAGATCCATCTACGCTGATGAGAGCGATGATATTCACAACTCACATTACTGCAGAACAAGACCCGTGTGACCGAGAGGACCGACGCAGCGATGTCTGGAGATGTTTCGCTTTTATATTAACTTCCATGGTGCACTGTGAGGTGTGTGTGTGTGTGTGTGTGTGTGTAAAAGAAACTGGTAATATGGAGTTGTATAAGTCAAACTTGTGAGACTCGGCTGTATTATCTGACAGTTATACTTTTTTGTTCTGAAGAGAGTACATTAAAATACATGCTTGTACATGTTGACTGTTGCAGGCGGACCGGACCTTCATCACACGCTCACAGTCGGTTAGCTTTAGGAAAAAACTTTGGTTTGGGTTAAAATAAGTCTGTTACAAATACGTTATGTATGTGATGTAACTTCACTACTTTAATAAGTGAAAAAACTCACCGTTGACTTTTGCTCAGCGGTCTCCTGGCTGAGGACCTGTGCCTGACATCCATCATAATAAGCTGCTTTCAAAGTCAAAGTAATGTTGTTTTTCTGATGAGGGCAGTTTGATCTACCTTATATACAGGTAGCTAGTTTAGTCCAGTGGTTTCCAACCTCGGGGTCGAGCCCCTCCAGAAGGTCACCAGATTAATCTGAGGGGTCGTCACGTGATTAATAATGAAAATAATGTTTTTTTATTTTGTGAAATTAGGCCTCTGTAGTATATTGATTATGTTGTTATGGTGATATGAGACTATATATTGGCCTTATAATGTGGATATGGTGATGTGTGGTGTTATTGAGGCAACACTCGTCTTACCAACTCAGTAATTATATCCACATTACTGATGATTATTGATCAGAAATCTCATTGTGTTCATGTTCTGTAATGTTGCCAACAGTCATCCAACAATATTGTTTCAAAAGATTTAAAAAACATTTATTGTCTACTCCTGTATAAAAATATCACTTTAAGGCCAAATAACATCTGGTTTATTCTAATCTTTACTAATGTGCTCGTGTGTTTTTTGATGTAAAATCTTAATTTGAAAAGTAGCGAATAACCACAGCTGTCAAATAAATGAAGAGAAGTATGAAAGAACATAAAATGTAAATACATACATGAGAATCTGCTTCACACAGTAAACTGTGACATCACAGGGCTGGATCAGGTGAGAAGTGACGGTTCTGGTTCGGTTACGTCTGCAGGGAGTTCATGTTTCTCTGTGTGTAATGTGAACCGCTGGAACATCAGTCCTCTGACTCTGCAAACACAATCAGGCTTGAACAAGACTTAACAAATACATGTATTGATCAGGATATAAGGGAAGCTGTCTCGCTTTACATTTACACAAGCATTCATTTCCTTTCCTCCCTCTGCTGGACTCCTTTATTTCCTTCTCTCTTCATCTCCGTCTCCATCTGTCCTTCCTCCTTTTGTTTTCTGCCTCCCCTCTCCACTCGCATTGTTTTTTCTCCCCCTTGTCTCCCTCCCCCCTCTCTTCCTCACCCTTTTTCCTCCCCTCTGCAGCTCTCTACCTCCTCTCCCATCTATAATGGTAATGCAATGTTCTCTGTTCAGCTCATCAGCATCAGCGAGAGCAGCGCCCTCACTGGTGCTCGTTCCCTCCTTCCCTGAGTATTTAATTGCATTAGCATAAGCACAGCCTTATGTGTGTGTGTTTGTGTGTGTGTGTGTGTGTGTGTGTGTGTGTGTGTGTGTGTGTGTGATTCACGGCATCTGACTAATTTGAGAAGCAGGGGATTCTCTCTCACCATGTGTCTGTCTCCTCCAAGTGAAGACGATGCTTTTCTCTCCCTCTCTATTTTTCCCTCCCTCAGTCTTCTCTCTTCTCCGGAGCAGCGAGGCCTGGAGCACATAAATCAAGTGGTTTTTGGCAGCTAGAGCCGGTCGTGTGTTCCAAGAATGAAGGAGAAAACTTTAAGATGGGGAGGGAGGAGGGGAAGAAGAAGGCAGATGTAGAGGAAGAAGAGAATAAGGGGGAATCTGCCGACGTGAAGAAGAGGAACTGTTACCTGAAGCATCCTTTACAATCGCTTCCTCGAGGCGACGCAAAGACAAATTATTCCTGTGATTTGGGAACTCACATTCACACTGTAGTGTTTATTTAAAGGGAACTCCACCGATTTTACACATCAAAGTTTGTTTCTACATGTTGAGGAGTGAAGCTGACCAGACCTCTGTGGCTGCTTTTCATCTCTGCTGCCACCAGCATCACACATTCAATGGGTTCACAGCTGGCCAGGGGACTCAAAAATGGCGTTCAATCTTTGACTGAAAGTTGTTTGACGAGCAGCTTCCAGGGTTGCCTCTCGGGTTGGAGCCCCTAGACTCTACACTGGGACGACAGGATGACACCCACTTCCAGTTTCACCTTTCTATAAAGTGGATTGGATAATTTGACCAAACTGTCTGAGCTCTCTGATCTGCTGGTGTAAAGTTGTTTCAACTAAAATGTAAATGTATTTTTCATCCCCGAGGCCGTCGAAGACTGCAAGTGGAGGCTGACTGAGAGGAGCTGGAGGAAGCTGTGTCTCTCGCTCTGATGGAGGACGGATGCTGGACTTTCTTTGACAGCTTAAAGTTCAGTTAAGTTCAGTTTAATTCAGCTGGCTTTATTAACATGACTTCTGGCATATGTTATGAAAGCAAATTTCAAAAAAATCTAAATATATTAGCTAATCCATCCACATGCATTACCGGGCTGCTGCTGCAGATCCACTCCAGTGCAAAGAATGTGAGTTGACGCTAATCAACATTATTTGCTGGCATTTGGACTAATCTCCTCCAGACCAGATGAAAGAGAGGAGAGATAAAGGGCCGGAGAACGTTTCAGAGGGTTTTCTGAAGGATCTGAAAGTCTAATCCGGATCCATTGTCCATCAATTGGCATTTATTTAGACCCAGTTAATCAACACAAGGTCCCTCTATCTCTTTCTGTCAGCGTTCCCAAAATATAATGAGGACTTTCTTCATTTCTGAGACAACGTTATCATTCTTCTCTGCCCGAGTGCCAAAATCTGCCGCACCAGGAAGTCGACATGTTTGTGGACTGGATCCAGTCTGCCACTTTAGGATGTTGTCATGTATGCTGACCCGCACCCTCAAGTTACAGAAGGGTTTTCTCAAAGGTTTTTGTAATCCTAATCCCTTCTCCAACCGTTTGTGTTCATGCCAATAAGGGCTGAGTTGTTGTTTGCCATCTTTACGCCTCACTCCTTTCCCCAAGATAAAACTTACATTCAGTCATTACAGCAAGACGTGATTATTTTCTACGACATATTTCATACACGAAGGCGATTCAGATTGCTTTACACGATGCATTAAAAAACAAACACCAAAAGTCTAAAATGTAAATTCAAACTGAAGGAGTAGAAACCATTTTAACTGTTATAATGTAACACAAGGTTATATAATGACATTTCTTTCCATAAACCATCAAAACAGAAACTACACAGACTAATGACTGAATAATAATTAGGGACATTTCGACTCCAAAATCATGAATACATATTTTTCCTCTTACCTGAGGGGTGATTTATCCAGTTAGATGTTTTGGTGTGAGTTGCAGAGTTCTGGAGATATCGGCTGTAGAAAGAAACCGTGACTGCTTACTGAAGGTAATCCACACACCTTGATTTTTAACTGCATCACTGCGTCCTACGAATGGACGAGAGGCTCGAGCTCGTGACAGTGTGGGATGTAAACATTAATGGGGACCTCCTCTGCTGAGCTGTAATGTTAGTTAGCTTAGTGAGCTAGCCTCTAGATGGTGTATGCATCCGTCTGTGCGGTAGAATTGGACGATGTCCACCGAACTGTCATATGACGATGTCCACAGAGAAGGCGGCAGTTGCTCATTAGCACACCACTGTATTCACCGCTGTTCATCAACCTCCATCTGTCTCACCCAGCCCAGAAAACTGTCTCCATCACCAGCGAAGGGAGAAGTCGTATCAACCCACACATCCCTGCCAGACGAGCGACCAACATACATCCCCATGTTGGGTTTGATGGTGTCTTTGTCTCCGCACCATGTCCCTCACGTAGCTGTGTCCAGCGTCAGAGGCTTGAAACAAGTTAGCCGGTGAGCTATAATGACGAAGCTAAGCCATGGAAATGTAAGTAAGACTGTGATTGAGAGAAACACACTGACAGCAGCCTGCAGGAAAGAAACAGCAGCCCCACCAACGTTTCCGAGCATCTTAGTTCACCTGACTGGGCAGGTTTAATAAGGAAATAGTAAACTGGACATAGAGACGTATCGTTGTGCATTGAGCAGCGACAAACGTGTTTTCATTTTGTCACAAACCCCAATAACTCACGTCGTACAGCAGCTCTGTGGGGACACACTTCTGTTTATATGAGAGGACCTTTTATATCCCGATGTGATGATCAGCTGTGGGCCCGACTGTGCGGTGATTGTATGTAGTCTGGTATTAAGATAAAAAGGTGCCAAACATCAAAGCTTTGTTCTGATATTCATACAAAATAATGTCAAGTGAAAAAGTTTAGTTAAACTTTGCACCAACTCTCTGCTGCAGATTCTCTCATTTATATTGTCAGACGTGCAGGAAGTCCAGTAATATCATCAAACCTCAGACTATTGCAATGATCCAGCAGCCTTTATGTGGACTGATCCTCCTCCGCTGCTGGTTGTCAGAGCGATCTGCATGTCTTATCATCCAGCCATTAGTATTCATGCTGGATTAGGCTAATCAACACGGTGCACCTCCATCCAGTTTTATTTCCTCTTCCTCCTTCCCACAATGCACTGCACACTCTTCACACACTCTTCACACACACTTCACACACACTCACTTCTCTCCCAAACCATGAATCTTTTATTGACGTGCAGTCGGTGCAGTTTGTTGTCATGTGCAGTAACCCTCCTGCAGTTCACAATAATCTATAGGACGCTTCTTTCATTTGGATTCAGACTGACTGAGCTGAACAACAAGATGTTTTGTTTGATTGCTTTTCCCCGGTGAGAAACACAAAAGGTGTTGGCTCAGATTCTTTAAGCTCTTATTCCACCGTCACTCGTCATGACTGTTTTCTTTCGGAGGTGGTTCTGTTCCAGATAACTGAGTGATTTGTGAGCACAAACACAAGTTCATACGCCACATCTCACTGCTGCTTTTCTGTCAGAGGAAAGCTGGATCATTGTATCATGGTGACATTGTTAAGGCTATAATGATGACACACACACACACACACACACACACACACACGCTTTTACACATGTAGGTCTCACAAAGAAAGAAAACACTGTTTTTGTCTCTCCATCGCTCTGTGGGTCTGGGATTGTTTACTGCCATGAAGCTGAAGCAGATGGAGGGAAAGATGTAAATCCCTCATCACACACACACACACACACACACACACACACACACACACACACACACACACACACAAAACAAGGCAGCAGAAATCTGTATTTCAGATGTGAAATAAAACAGTCGTGCACCTCTGAGTTTAAGTGAGACTTTAGAGTCCTATAGCTGACGGGATCATGCCAGACAATCCTTTCTCTTTGCCGTGTGTTTTAAAAGGTGAGATGCTGTAACGGTGTCACGTGTCCAGAGCTTGTAACTTGTGTCACCATCCTGAACTTTGTGCATCCAACAATCCAGCAAACTCAAACGTTCAGTGAACTGAAGAAGCCTGTTGGATGAGTTAAAACGTCTTCAAGAAACTCAAACAAGTCCAGTTGTCTACGATACAGCGCTTAGAATTACCTCCATCAACATCTCAGTTTTTGGTTCGTCCCCCTTCATGCGCTCGAGCTGCATGGACCCCACAAGTGTGTGTCAAACCTGCTGACTTGTGTTATCGCAGCATGATGTCAGTGTTCCACAAAGCTTCTTGTGATGTCACAGGATGTCTCCAGGTGAACCCATGAATGTTGAATACTGTTGAGGTCAGATCAGTAAATAGACTTTGTTCATCCTCCACTGTGAGATTCTGGTATTTCTTCACCCACCTCAAGTGTTTGTCCTCGTCTCCGTCCTGAGAAGTGGTTTAGAAACTGCTCCTGGTCCGCTGAGACTCTACGAGACAGCCTCCTTCTGACTGGACGACTGCTGATCGGACTCTTGTGTTGTTTATTCAGTAAATTCTGTCTCTGTGATGAAGCTGCTTTTCTACCTCTCACTGAACTGAGCTTGATGTATTGATCTTCTGATGGCGTGCTGACTTTGGCTCTGCCTGATCGTGCTTTGGATACGACTGATCCAGTTTCTACAAAGCGTTTACAGTTTCATGCACTGCCATGATTTGCCACTGAAAAGCACTTCCTTGGTTAATAATGGCTCTTTCATTTACTTTCTTAATACTTTCCAGGAGTTGAATGTTGACTTCTCCCTCAACTGACTATAATTTTTGTTAGTGTCTCACAGACACGTTAATACCGTCGCTGCAGTCACATTAAAATCACTTCATTCACCTCTGTTTGACTCCTCTCTGCTTTGAAATGTGCAGACAAGTACGTAAATATTTAAAAACAAAGAAAAGTGGATTTGGTGGATTGTAGTGTCAAGAGAGGAGAGGCTGAAACAACAGCGTTCAAAAGAAAAGAACAATGCAGGAACAGAGATGGAGAGAGGCCGAGCAGCAGCGGTGATGGTAAAAGAGTTTAGGGAGACAGAGAGAGAGGGAGAGAGAGAGAGAGAGAGCGAGAGAGAGGGAGAGAGAGAGAGAGAGAGCGAGAGAGAGAGAGGGAGAGAGAGAGAGAGCGAGAGAGAGAGAGAGAGCGAGTCCCCCGGGGCGTTTCTGCTGACACACCGAATGACCACAGTGACGGAGAAGCAGATTGAATTCTCCAAAATGGCCTCTCCCCTGCAGTTCACTCCAACCCGCGGGTCAACCGTAAAAGCAGCCGAGGCATAAAATATCTGGAAATTGATTTGCATTCAGTAAAAAACGGAGCTCCTTATCATTTCCCTTTCTCGCAGGGCGGCACGGATGACGAGTTTAACAGAGGACATGGAGGGAGTGCAAAAAAGAGAAGCAAATTCAGGATTTCTTTGAGCTGTGTGTGTGTGTGTGTGTGTGTGTGTGTGTGTGTGTGTGTCCGTGTGCATGTGTGTGTGTTTTGATCTCAGTGTACGGCTAAAAAAAGGCCTGAGCGTGTCTTTTGATATGACAGTCTTCACTAACAGAGAGGCCGCTGTCCTCCGCTAACCTTTCTTTAACAGCCGCCGGAGCAGAGGGAAATCTCAGCATCCAGATTGCTGCTCCTGCTCTTTTATCACTCACTTGATTTTTTCTTTTACATCAAACATGACCGGCGAGTCACGCCCGCGTTCGCAGAACATTCATAGGCATAGGCGGGCAGACTGCTGACGCGGAGCTGTGAAGAGGCGACAGCTTCAGCTCAGTAAGTGATTCTGGAGAATTACAGTTAATTGTTGAGTTTCATACCGAGGTCGTCAGACGCAAACCTGAGCTAACAAGCTAAAGCTTCTGTATTTGACAGCCTGGGAATGACCTTCTTCCAGAATCACCTGCGGCACCGTTAAGTCTGTACAACTACCACAAAATTGAGTACATTTACTTTCCTCAACTACCATTATTGCTGGTTGCCGATTTCCCTCAGATGCACGTCTGCATTGGTTTTCCCTTCTCTTCTGACATGAACTGTTCAGGGAACAACCAGTGAAAAGATCCGTAGATAAGCACATTTACTGCAGAGACATAAAGGACAACTGTCCCCCAGTCACCAGAATAAATGTGAGCAATGTACGTTGGGGTACACTGACGTTTCTTTAGGTTCAGTCTTCAGTTTTATGTTGTGACAACACTGTGCTTATGCTCTGCTTAGGTTGAGGAAAACCTCCTAAAATACCCGGTTCTGTCTCTACAGAGACAGCTGGAAAATGTCTCGTTAAACATATCCAGTGGTTCAATGCTACAAACTGTGGATCACCTTCTCTAACAGTGGTCTCTGGCTTGGCAGCGGTCTCGTCTAGCTGTCTCAGTGTGTTTTGTAGTATTTTATGTTTTCTATCTAAACATCATAATTATTCAGCTGTCGGGGACCAAGAAAACCTTGTCCGATGGTAAAGTTTCACGAACACATTCCTCCAGGCTTTTTGTCCGAGACATCTCTGCATTGGTTCGAACAGCTTGAAAATTGGCTGAAGCTGAGAGTAAATCACAGCTCGACTGATGAAGACTCCTCTCTGCAGGAGGAAGCTTGATGTGACGTGTGCATGTGTTTTACCTTGTTTTACTCTGTACGTATCTCCCTGCAGAGTTCATGAGGTCATGTGTTGTCATGCTGATGAAACCCGTCACTCTGCCCTTCATTCTCTGATCACTGATCACTGGTTTGTTAGACGATGATCAACAAATATACAAAGCAGCAAACAGCAATAATGATGCAAGTCTTGTCACATTTTCCTGACTACAGATGGAGGCAGCGGTGTCGATGTGTCAACCCGACAATGATCTGTTAATCAGGATAGACTGCAGCACCAGAGGCAATGAGACAAATCCTCCATGATCCACTCCAGAGCAACTTTATACTTATATATGGCTCAAAGTCATGCACGTCTGTCAGAAGGCTTTACAGGTCAGGTTCAGTCCAAATGTTGTTCAGAAAATCTGCAAAATAAAGTGAGACTGAAAGTTTCCATCCACAGCTGTGTGAACATCCAGCCGGTCCATGGAGTAAAATGTGGGCAGTTAACATGTTACATGTCACACTGACCACATTTTGTCACATCATGTTCACTATGTGGTCCACATAATGGTGCCGCCAAGCCAGAGACCACTGTTCAAGACTGCACTCCAACATTTGTCAGTGAGAAACCACTTGATGCTTTTAATGTGGGACCACCATGTTCAAACACTCGTTAGCATGACTCCATTTGAGCTATCGAGACGTCCGGACATTTCCAGCCGAGGAGGACTAGGAGGAGCAAAAGGAGGAGGAGGAGGAGGAGCAGAAGGAGGAGGAAAAGAAGAAGAAGAAGAAGAAGAAGAAGAAGGAGTAGGAGGAGGAGCAGAAGAAGAAGAAGAAGGAGGAGGAGGAGCAGAAGAAGGAGTAGGAGGAAGAGTAGAAGAAGGAGAAGGCGGAGAAGAAGAAGGAGGAGTAGAAGGAGCAAAAGAAAAAGAAGGAGGAGGAGCAGCAACAGAAGAAGGAGGAGGAACAGAAGAAGAAGAAGAAGGAGACGAAGGAGGAGCAGGAGCAAAAGAAAAAGAAGGAGGAGGAGGAGCAGAAGAAGGAGTAGGAGGAAGAGTAGAAGAAGGAGAAGCAGAAGAAAGAGGAGGAGTAGGAGGAGGAGGAGGAGGAGGAGGAGGAGGAGGAGCCGAAGGAGGAGGAGCAGAAGAAGGAGGAGCAGAAGAAGGAGAAGGAGAAGGTGAAGGAGGAGATAAAGAGGAAGGCCTCAGTCTGATCTCAGATCAGATCATCCTGTTCTAATACAACATTGGTGTTAGTGTCGTGTATTAATGTGATCTGATGTTTTCAGCTCCTCACTGGAGGTGATCCGTGGTGTTCAGGTCACATGTTTCTGGGACGTCCTGCAGTTTTAATTTGTGTACTTTCCTTTTTGTCACTTCATCGACTCTCTTCCACCTCTGAAGTAAAAACACATGACAGCGTCTGTCCTCGGACCCACTGACTTTACACTGAATCTAATCAGAACTAATCAGAATCTGATCAGCATCCAAACTGTTGTTTATATTTTGTTGACGAGGCTTAAGTCATGAAAGAACTAAAACTAATCGTTCACACACAATATTTCTTTCAGGTCGACTGTTGACCTGCGATGTGATTAACACAGCCTGGTGTTTACATGCAACAACGCATTTAATCTGAGCAGCTGATTACGTCATTATTATTATTTTTAATAAGTCAGTTGGCATATTTTGAACTTTCCAACTTTTCTAAGAAGCCACCTTCTTTGGGAAGTGAAGAAACATGTCAAACATTTACATCTACGTCAGGACGCTGGGCATGTGCAGAAAAAAACTCTCTAAAACTAACTTTATCATGAGACAGTTTTTATTAAAAGCTTTAAACTAACCCTCTGCAACTAATTCAAATGTTGTTTGGTTCTGAGTCTGTTTATTCTGTTTGGGTTCTCAATCTGATTATAATCTGAATATCAGGCTCCGTGTACCCTCAGCGACTGAAATGTCAGCTTCAGTATTTAAATTGTTAGATAAAAATCAAAATGAGTTAAAATGAGGCTGAAAACAGTCGAACTGTCCTGTTGTAACAGATTAAAGCGTGGAAATGAATAAATGACAGCAGTTAAAACAACAAAGAGAACAGAAACTGCGAACAAGCGGGTCATTCAGTACCACGGTACACAGGCCTGTGGACTGTGGAGCCGACGGTATTCAAAGTGATTTGAAGGCCCGCTCTCCCACACAGGTGTTTCTGATGGAGAGGCTGATTGTTGTGTGGAGAGGCTGATTGGAGTGCAGCACAGAAGCGTGTGGGGGTGCACGCACAATGTTTGACTGACATGTACCTGACTCTCCGGTTAGTTTGGTCCCACCTCCTGTGGGCCGCTCTGTATACGATGACTGCAGCACAACTCGTCTCTCCAGCTTCTATTTGAGAGGAGGTCCAATCAAGCACAATAACTGAAATCACCTGCGTGGGTGTCCAGAGAGTCTGAATAAGCTCATTAGTCCCGTCGGATTGTCATTAGAAATGCTTTTAGCTCGCACCATGCTGCGGTCGTCAGCGCTGATTGCTGCTGTGAGTGTTCTGACTCCCGCCTCAGGAGGGGCCTCGCTGTGTTGTGACATGTTTGCCAGTAATCTGTCCAGATGGCTGCTTTGCTCCCAGTAAAATCATGTGATGACTAATAATGGTATACGTACTGTGTAGTGTTGGTAGATCACTTTATATCTGGACTACATGATGCCGATGTTCTGACCCATATATTTATATAAAACTACACAAACTGTACACCTGTCTGCAGCCATGCTAGCAGCTCTGCCCGGCTGTACTCAGACAAAGTGGTGCTTTGAGCTAAATGCTAACATCAGTAAGCCCACAGCGACAATGCTAACAAGCTCATGTTAACAGGTACAGTGTTTTCTACTTCCATTTAAAACACAGCAGAATGATCCACATTTGTTAGTTTGCTCGCAGGTCCAGTTGGGACCAGATGTTAGCTCAGTACGTTCCTGAACGTTTCTTTAACACGGTGCTTATGGTCTTGTTAGGTTTAGGCACAAAAACCACCTGGTTAGGGCTGGAAAACATCATAGTTTGGCCTAAAAATACCTGTATTGTTCACCACAGTCACAGATGGAGATGGTCTGACTTCCCGTGAAAAGTAGGCGGCTGTGGTCGCCACAAAAACGGCTGGTGAATATCCCCCGGTGTGACTCCAACTGTGGTCGGCCATTTTTTTCAGCCTTATGACTTGTAATAACTGGGTGGGGAAATCACTGTACAGTTTTTACCATGTTCAGTATCTTAGTATAGCATGTTAGCATTAGCTAATAGCAGTAAAGGAAAAGGACACCTGAGGCTGATATCATTATTTTTGTCCTCGTATTTTATGACCATTTCGTGTTTCACTTTACTCTTACCAGCGCAGCTATCATACATCTGAATACTGGTGACATTCACCAGCAGCCTGTATTTGCAGTTAAACCACTGTACATGCTCATTTTACACTACATTAAGTGTGTAATATATCTTCTACCCAGGTTTAGTCGAGTTCAGCAGTGGTGTGGTGTCACATCTGACCTCAGCGTCGACCTGCTCCAGAGCTGCACGCTGACGTATTCGTTTACACTTGACTACAAATGTACCTGTTATGCAGAGTGGAGGCACAGCGGGTCCCTCAGTGTCTCTGAGGTGAATCGATGTGTCGTTTAGTTTCAGTAATGTTGAAATTAAATAGACCCGACCTGATGTTAATGACATGAGGAGAACCTGTTCCTTCTTCTTTGGGTGGCCTTGCTTCAGATTTGATCCACCTTCTCAGGGGGCGTCCTGCCCCTCACCTGACCCTGCCAATCTCCAACACATGAGCAGCTTTCTCCTGACCTCAGGGTCGAGGCATCAGGTGTCAGAGGCCGAGCGAGGAGGGTCATCGCAGGGCTAGTGAAGTTAAATCTCTTGATACATTCCTGTTCATCTGTGAGGTTTAAACTAAACAGATTACAACAGTTGACTTTGTTTTCAATGAGTTTTCACTTCTAGCTGCAGCTCCACCTCCACGTCAATACAACTGAGTGTTACAGGAAGACCGCAGTTAAAGTTTATCTTGATGTTTTTTCGTACTGCCATTAATACTCATGAAATAGCTCGACCCCCCCGCGGTGTTTGCCACATTCAGAAGCTCCTGCTCTCTGTTCGACTGCAGCTTTGCTTGACCTCCCAGCAGGTCTGCTCTCCAGCTGTTCGCTCACAGCGGGAAAAATACAATAAAATGAAATAAAATGAGGAAACAATAAAAAACAGTTCACACAGAAGCTCAGCTGCAGTAATGAATGCAACTCTTGATTTTAAAGTAACTTCTATACTCTTGTGACGTGACTTTTATACATCAGTCGTTACAGCTGCATCATAAAGAGATTACATTCTGCTATAACTGAATGGAGACGATGTTCAATCTGTATTTAAACTCATTTAACAGGATTTCTCACAGGTTATGTCCTTGATGTCCTCAATAAAGGTCAAGGGAATTTGCATATTTCTTTGAATATATTAGATCTTTTTGATAAATTATAAAGAAAAGTTGACTTTATTGTCCAAAACAAGTAAGTAAAGGACACAATGTGCCAGCGACGACTTCATTTGCAGATGAAAAGACTTCAAGGTGTTTTGTAGCAGCTATGATCTTCAACAGAGCGGCCTGATAATCAAACACAATTCTGTTTCATGTCATTCTTTCTTCATATCTTTAAAAACAGATTTATACTTTCACTTTTCTTTCAAGTCTTAGTATTCACCTGCCCATCAGTCTCCTACAAATCACATTTAGATGGTTCTACATTATTTTCCAGTGACAAACGTAATCAGCTGCTGGTTGTGTTTCGATCACAGGCAAAGTTTTGTTGAATAAATGAAGCGCTGCATTTATGAACCTCACCGACAGAGATCGTTGAGTCGTCTGCGAACGAAGCGGATGACTGTGATGCAACGTCTCACATCCAGACTCCCGTTAGCTTCATAATGCTGAAGTCACTATAAACAGGTAGTGTACTGCAAGATGATGGAAACCAAGTCAGCTGTGGGTTATTTTAACTAATGTAACAAACATACATGTATGTACGACTTTCAGTGTCCTTTGAGAAGCAATTTGTGTTACTGCACACAAGACACATTTAAAGACACATCAGACAGACAGAGACAACAGTAGCCTGTCATCATCAGTGTCATCACAGTCCAGGCAGACAGTTAAAGTGCATTTATCTTTAAAACGTGTCATAAAAATTAGAAGTATGCAATAAAAGTGAACAAACAACTCAGACAAACTGTGCTGCCGGCTGCTACAGTTCAACATCCTGGAAGTCAACGAGAAGTACGTACCGTAACTTATGAACTTATTTCAACCCAAAACATGATCTTTTCGTGGACCTAACCAAGAAGTTTTGGTGCCTAAACTTCAACAATTTCACAAACATAACCAACCGATGACAGGTCCAGTACGCCACCTGACACAATCTACCTTTTCAGTCGTTTGGATACGAGGACATGTTGGGCGTGAGATGTCCTTCAGAACGTATTTATATCAACCTAATTTATGAGACAGGGAGCTGCTGTCGTTGTTCCTCCTGTTCCTCCTGGTCACCAAGTCATATCAAATCAGTGCAATTTTCTGTGCAGAGGTTTTTTTTCCAGTTAGCAGAACAAGTTTACATCAGTCACCTGAGTTACACGTGTATATTTTCCTGTTTTTAGTATAAAAATCCCTCCTTGTAATTTCCCCTCTGCTGTGGCTCAAAAGGAAACACAGTCTGTTGAAGAACAAAGAGAGTTTTGTCCTTGAGAGACTGTAACTTTGAGGGATACCCACTTCATTTGACTAACAGACTGCTGAAGCATCACATTAGCTTTTGCTGAATGTTGGATTTTACACTGAACAACCGTCTGTTGATTTTGTCCCTCATCACTTTGAAATCACATTAACAGTGAAGCTGCTTTAGGAAGCGATCTGTTCGCAGTGGGCGCAGACTGAACAGAGGACAGGAGGAACAATAACTGCAACCGAAAACAGCTTCAAAGCTCGTCTGGACGGACAGACCTCAGCTCGGATATGCAGGTTTGTTACTCTGCTGCAGGAATTCTCCATCAGATCAGATGTATTGTTACACTGACTGAGTCACCCTTCACCCTGAGTGCAACCCGAACCACAGGACTCCTCACATTACACCTCACACTCATACAAACGCTCACACACACCCCCACAGGTCAGCAGGTCAGGCATTGTGTCTGGCCTGTGGAATGCCCCCCCTCAGGTAAAATCGGTAATCAGTCAGCTGCGATCTCAGCGACACGGTGGCTAACAAACCAATCACAGCGGCAGATCGGCATTCCTCCTGTCCAAGTGCTTGAGTAGACAACTAATTGGTTCTTTTGTGTGAATGAGGTGTCGGCTGTTATTTAGCTGTGGGTGGCTGCTAACGACGAGAACACTTCTGGAGATCAGAGCTGATGAAAAAACCCTCGTACTCGTAGGTCGATGTCTTTCTTGTCCGGTCACAGTTCTGTGATCAAAGACTTCCACGTTCACAGACATGCATGTGCACACAGCTCCTGTTCTTTTCAACAGG
Organism: Pagrus major; assembly: GCF_040436345.1. Taxonomy (NCBI): domain Eukaryota; kingdom Metazoa; phylum Chordata; class Actinopteri; order Spariformes; family Sparidae; genus Pagrus; species Pagrus major. The sequence continues at coordinate 1,075,203 of NC_133220.1, read as the reverse complement.
TGGATGCTTTTGGTTTTGAAGTCATTTAATAAAACACAACTGGCTACTTAATATCCACCTGTCACATATTTTAACGACAAGTCTCTTGGTGAATAATTTTCCTAATGTTTTATTGCTGCTGCTGCTCCACGAGCTCAACGTGATCGATATGCAGCTCAGTCTCCAGGATTTAATGTCAGCAGTTAATGTGTCTGCAAACCACAGATACGTCCAAAGTCGACACTTCTACCAAATGTTGCCTATCACGTTGATATTATATGATTATTAGTCACCTTGTACATCAGAATGTGGTGTGTTACAACCAACAAGGCTGCCGAACGGCCGACTGCAGTTCAAGTCACACCACTGGATATTTTTAATGACACCTGGGCAGACATCTCCATCCGTGATGCTGCCGACCAAAACAAGTATTTTAATCAAAACATGACGTTTTCTAACCATTACCAAGTCGTAACAGTGTTGTGACGAGAGAAATAGAAAATAAACCTCAAGAAACGTAAAGCTGCAGCATAAAGAAACATTTAGTTTGAACTCAGCTGTGGTTTTACAGAAACGTACCTGGCTGACATTAATTCTGGTTGTTTATGTGGTGAAATTTGCAACTTTATCATGATAAAAAGTTTAATGTTAAATAAAGATAATAACTCAGAAACGCAAAGATAATTCAAACTTACTTAGTTTTGTCTTTTTCTTGAATTAGTGTTATTAATGTTCGTCATTGTTGTAGTTTAGTCAGGATAGATATTCCAGGTGGTGAAAAGTGATTCATCCATTTCTTCAGGTACTGCACGTTTCGATTTTACGCTACTTTCATAAACTTTCTAATCCACAACAATTATATGACAGCTGCAGTTACAGGTTACTTTGCATTCATATTTTACATAAAATATGTGATGAAATGTGATTCATTAACAGAAATAGTCAACAAAGTGGTGGATACAGCAATAATGCCGGCAGTAATATGTGTATAATAGTTCATGATTAACTGGATACCAAAACTCACGAGGAACCGTCTGTGACCTACATTTGAAAAATAAAATCTACTCAACAAAACATCACCTCAGATTGATGATGGTGCAACACTAAACTGAAATCACTTCAGTATTTTAATTTCTAATTAAATCTTCCTGTTTACTTATTATTAACATAATGCTGCAGCGGTCACATCCCTCCACTGAAACACGACACTCCTGAATCAGTGCCAGGATGCTTCCAAGTTGTTTTGGCAGTTCGAGGCGGCTGAGTGGCCAATAATGACACGTCTTTTCTGGCAGTTTCTTTATTTACCTGTGGCGGCACTCAAAGGCAGAATCTCAGTGAAGTCATTTTGTTTGTGCAACAGAAATCTGTTCTCTAGTTGAATATGTGCAACAGTCTGTTTCTGTCTCATTATGACTGAAAACCAGAATGTTGAAAAATATTTGACATTGAGTTTATTTTCTTCATTTAATCGACAAAGTGTGAGCTCGCTGTTGAAACTACAGGAGATTAGCTGGTTTGCAGGCTCGTTTCTTCACATCCTGCTGATAATGTTAGTTCATTTTTTGAAGATTTTAAACAAGAATTCTGGCCATATCTTACAAATCGCTCCTTTAAACAACATGGCAGATTTAAACCAAAATGCTCAAAGTGTTTTAGTATTTTTGAGCTGTGTTGTTCGACCTGGAGCAGTTTCAAATCTGTCCCCTTGTGGTTTGACTAACAGTAAAACAGTGATCACGTTCGTGGCTCGCGGTCTCAAGAGGAGGGTTAGTTTCTCATTTGCCTGGCAGGATCGCTGAACCTCGAGTTCTTCCATTTAGCGCCGGCTTTAAGGGAGAAAACATGGCTAAAATAATGTGTGTTTGGTCGCTGTGAGTCATGAGGGCTGTTCAGTTTTCATTAAACTGGGTTCCAGAGTGTGATTTAATGTGAGACTGTGGATGAGAGAGTTTACAGAGTTTAAGGAGCCTCCATTCATCCCCCCCTCACCCGTCCAGCAGTCTGCAGGGATACACCCAGCTTTAATATGTCCCCCTCTCACCACCTCAGGTGCTCACATCTATTTCTGCTCAGTTTATGTGTGTGCATGAATCCTGCATGTGTGTTTCGCTGTGTATTTGGCTTGTTGTGTGTGTGCGTGTTTGCATGTGTGTGTGTGTGTACTCCCCATGCAGCCGACCCTGTGTAAGATGGATGTTAGGTGCTGAAGAGCATTTTTTCCTCTCCATGGGGGGAGACCTTCCATATAATAACCCGAACCTTTCAGCACTCCCTCGCTCTGTCTCTCTCCATCACTCAGTGTGCAACTTTCCCTCTCTCTCTTTTCTCCCAGCATGCAGCTGTCTGTCTCTTCACTGCTGGTAGCTCAGAGCTGTCCTTTTCTATTTCAGTCCATTATCTCTCTCTCTCTCTCTCTCTCTCTCTCTCTCTGCTGCTGCTCTTTATGGTTGTGTTTAGTTCTGGTTTGTATGTCAGTTTGTGTTATTATGTTTCTAGCTGTGTGACCTACCTGACATCAGGTATGTTGGCAGTGAGAACATACTGGGATGAGTGTTGGATATCAAACAGTCATGTTTCTTTGTGCATGAACATGTTATTTTGTATCCTTATGAATGTGCTGTGGGTGTATGAGAGGTTTATCTTCATTAAAAACTGCAAACATGAAGGAATCAGACACATCAGTGAAATGGTCCAGAGAAGACGTCCAAGTGATGGTCAGTTAACGTCCTGGATGTGGGTTTAACTTTTAAACATTTTTGAATCATTATGGGATGTCTTAGGGCAGCTCAGACATACAGACATCCTGATTTCTGTTGGTCTCTCACCTGTTGGAGGATCGAGCCAATCGCCTGAATGTCGCCAGTGTAAGTTTCTGCAAACCACAGATATGTTGCAACATATTTCTTTAGGTTACATTTTTTATTGTATGTTGTCACAATGGTGTGCTCATGGTCAGGTTAGGTTAAGACACAAAGACCCCTTGGTTAGGATGAGGAAAAGATCATGGTTTGGCTTGAGAGTCCTGGTTCTGTCGCAACCAACAGGCTGGAAAATATCTTGTTAAAAATGTCCAGTCGCTTCAAACAAATGCTGGGACTCAGTCTCAGACGGTGGTCTCTGGCTTGGCAGCCTTCTCGCCCACCATCTACTCGACCTCTGGATGTGAAAGCGAGCGTTTGAAATGGACAAATTTGAACATAATCGTGTGTTTCAGAAACATATAATGCCACATTTTTATTCTGGCAACTGGACTGACTGCCAAATTGTTTTAAAGGAACATTTGTGTCCAGAAATCCGTCTGTGGTTGTGAAAACCAACAGCTCCAAATCACTAAACTTCCTTCCTCCTCAGGTTTGTATCTTCTCCTGCCTCGATGAAATATCTGTAATGATCCTCCTCTGATAACAAAAGGAAGCAGCCACGTGTAGCTGATTGTTTCTGAAGGTGTGAGTTATGTGTCTAATGTTTCTTCTTTGTTGTTGTTAAGAGCGACATTTAAATTAATTGGAACAGTTGAATAAAAAGCAACAGTGGATTGTTTTTTCCCCTTTGACCAAATTAATTGAACAACAGGTGTTAAAGTGCCTTAATTAACTTTAGAGTTAGTGTCATTACACATGAGGAGCACAGCAGAATAATATACAGCCGCTCCTAATGGTAAATTACATCTGAGAGGTCAGAGGTCCTGTCCCCGAGCAGAACTCTGACATTTAGATATTGGACATGTGCATACATAAACAACTCGCTGAGCACAACACGCTCAGTGCCGACCCGTTCCCTCCCACCGCTCATCCTCTCTCCAGACCCAGATGTTGCCTCAGGTGAGGAGGATCACTCTGGAGGCTGTTGAGCAGGTTCACAGCGGACGTCCGCCCACTGCAAATGGAGCGTAGAGAATATGGAGCAGCTGGATGAGGAGATTCATGGCTTCCTCAAGACATAAAGCAGCTTCCCGACACATTCATCTGCTCTGTATGTTTATCAGACCGCCTGTCTGTGTCTGTATGTCTCTCCCGCTGCGTCCCTCTCTAATTATCTGCCGGTCTCTCTGCCTGCATGTCTTTTCTTGTCTTTATCTGCTGCTCTGATGCTGCACATCACTAGCCTGAGCAAATTTCATCTTTACATGCTCGGCACGTCAGAGAAAATCTCACATCCCAAAAGGTTTGTCTTCAAAAGTCTCAGCTGTCTTTTTTTTTCTTTTTAAGTCACATTAATAAACCTGAACACATCCCAGTTTACATCACATGTACAGCTGTGGTGGTTTGGAGACGTTGGTGGGTTTACTGGGGCAGCTACGGTTCACAATCGGCTGTATTCAGCACCGCTGGTGGCTGATTGTCTGACAAACTAACTGCCAGAAAAACACGGAGAGGAAATTGTGCATGAGACAGACGGACAGGTCAGTCAGGCATTGCATTATTTTTATATATTTGTGTCGTTTTATTAGTGTGTTTGTCATTGTTGTGTATTTTTAACATAAACACACTGTGTGCCTTGATAAAGTGCTTAACTTCTAAATACGGTCTTTAAAAATGATAAAAATAGTTATAATAATATTAAAACGTCGATACCGACTGATATGAAACTTCACGATCCTGATTGATTTAAGAAGCCATAACGCTATGTGGACGTGCTATAAATCCAAAATATACAAAATACAAAAGGTCAAAATTCAGGAACCAAAAGGCAGGAAGCAAAAAACCCACAAAAACAAAAGAAATACAAAAAGTACAAACCAAAGAAGCTCTTGGACTGTTGGAGTAAAGACGAAGGACACAGGAGACAGGGGACTGAACGGGACTAATTAACAAATGAAACACAGGTGAGGAGGAAAAAGGGAAAGGGAGGACACAAGAGGACAGAACTTCAAAATAAAACAGGAAATAACTACACCACAAACTCAGACCACAACACTACTACAGTGGGAGTATAGTATGTGTAACTGAACAATGTTAAACTTACATCCAGTTTGCCTGCACACAGAGCCCCACGATGCAGAGACAGGAAGCAAACCTGCAGGTTATGGAAGATGGAAGATCATCAACATTAATTAGTAGTTTTAGTAGTGGTAGTGATTTATTTTTAGTTCTGCAGCTCGTTGGAGTCAATTACCATCGTTACTGCATTTATTTCTTCTTGTTACGTTGTATGATTGTGGAGCTGAGGGATTTACACGTTTTCTTTCTTTGGATTTTAATTAAAACACTGACAAAACAAACACACATGCAACGAATAACACAACGCTCCAATCAAACACATATTTAACCGGTGTGTCTCAGACGTGGGTGTTCATATGTGTCAAGGTAATAAACTACATCGTTCACACAGTACGCAACTGAAGTTCAGATGTTCAAAGTAACCTATAGGCCACAGGAGAGAGAGAGAGTGTGTGTTGTACGTGTGTGTGTGTGTGTGTGTGTGTGTGTGTGTGCGTGTGTGTGTGTGTGTGTGTGTGTGTGTGCGTGTGTGTGCGTGTCCTCCTCAGGGGAGGTGGTCGGTGTGGAGCGGCGGCAGAAGAGGCGACCCGCTGCAGCACTAATGATTCATAACGACCTGGCCGAGGCCGCTGGGAGTCGAGCACAGGTAAGACTTCAAACAGCAGCGAGCGGAGGAAGACAAAGATGATAAATTATACACAACGAGAGAAAGACAGCAAGACACAAACAAAGTGATAGTTGTTGCTGTAATGTCACTGATGTGTTTTTGATGCTTTGGATTCACGGCTGTGGGGAAACAGTTTGTACATAACGAGGTGAGATTCTTGAAGACAGACAACAGACGAGACAATCAAACTCTGCTTATCTCTGATTTTATCATCTCTGTATCGTCACGCAGGTCTAAAGCTGCAGACACATGAAGCAGATCTCCAAGTAATGCTCAGAGAGAGACGGAGAGTCAACAGAGAGGTTTGACCTGTAGCTTCAGACGGGGATGAAGAGACAGAGGTCAAAATCTATCGAGGCGGATGAAAGCTGTAATATTTAGAAACTTCATGTCTGAATAAGTGTCTCATTTAGCAGCAGACTGAAGTGAGACCAGTCAGATTAAAGTGGCTGGTTTTGGTTTTTGTGCCTAAACCTAACAGAGTACAGGCACAGTGTTGTGACAAGAGAGAAATATAAAATATTCAACCTAAACAAACGTAAACTACGACTGAATTCTTACTGTTGAACCTGAAGAATGAGAAGGATGGAGAACAATGACGTGCTTTACTTTGAAAACCATCAATGATATATCTGCTGTGACGTCCCCTCTTTGAAATTTCTGAGTGATTTAAAGTGTTGCATTTTCAACAGCTTGAATGTTTTTAAGTGTTTTTCATTTTTCTTTGAGCTGATTTAAAAATTAAGCTGAAGCCAGAAAATTCAAATTAGAGTGGTTTAATTCAGACCCTGAATTCAAGGCTCATCAAGAAGACAAATTAAAATAAATGGGATCAAAGATCAAGAATCATGATACAAGGCTGTATTTTAAAAATACAAGAAGAAGAAAGGTGCTCGATTGCTCGGAAGATCAAGTTTGAATATTTTTCGTCACATTATCAGTGATCAGTGTCAAAGTTACATGTTTCAGGTTATAAAAGTCATTTGTGAAAACAAAAACTCGTCTTTTTGTTTGTGTGTTTCAGAAAGAGAGACAGTAAAAAGTAAAGTCAGCTCTTCTTAGTTGTGCGTGTCAAGGAGAGCACAGAGACTCACACACAATAGAGACGCTGAAATCCCTTTAAATTAAAACTAATTAAACATGGTGTCCACAGTTCCTGCTCTCCCTCTCTGCCCTGCTCTCCTTCTCGCCTGCTGCCCTGCAAACGAGCGCTATAATAAACAGAATAATAGCGAGCCCCGGGGACTAAACAAACAAACAAGAAAAAAGCAAATCAACAAAGTACCTAATTATGAAGATTTGCATTGCTGCTGGTGATCATTAGTTGAGGGAAATTAATGCAGACTTCTGTTTCTAGTGTGAAAGACAGGAAGAACATTCTGGAGAATATATTCTGGAGTCGGTGCTTTAATAATGTAATCCACCGGGCCTCGGAGCTCGGCTCCAGGAGCCATCCACCATTTGTTTACATCTCACTCGCTTAATTTTAATATTTGACTGAAATAAACTCGAAATACTAAAATCAGCAAAATGCTAGAATCGGTGATATTAAATATAAAAGAGGAAACTGTGAGCAGTAAATGGACTCGCAGTGCAGGTTTTCTGAAAACACTGTTAAAATAAACTGTGAGGAAATGATTTGAGGGGACCAGTCTGGTAAATAAACCTTCTGCAACAGTTATGAAGAAGTCTCAGTTTTATACTGACGCCGTTATGTGACCTACATAAGCAAACAAGACCATGAATGAGAAGAATTGTTATTTCTATACAGTTATTAGAGTTATTCTTAATGCCTGTCACCAAGCAATTCAGACTATTTTTAAGGTGGAGTGCTGAGGATGAGTCCGGGAGTCTCAGCCTGAGGAAAGAAGCTGCTCTGTAGTCGGGCGGCACCGCAGCAGAACTGCTGACGTACAGTCTTTTTCTGTTGGCCTCTCTACAGAGCTGTGTTTTACTGCTGGGTTAAAGCAGCTCAGGAGCTGCTTGTGTTCACTGTATCAGAGGAAGAACGTGTGAAATCATTGGAGGTTCTGATTAATGTTGGCAAACTTAAATGATGATTTGGACATCAAATAAGAAAATATCTCAAATTGTATTTGTTATCTGGATTCTCTACTTGTTCCTCTTGTTTAGTGCGTGTTTTCTCCTCCAGAGTGACGTTCCTGACGTCGTTCAGACTCCAGAGAGCTTTAACTGCTAAATCTTTAATAACTGTTTAAAACTCCAACAACAGAAGTCCAAACAGACTTATTGAGGATTTAGGAGGCTGTCTTAAAAAAAAAGAAGTCCTGTCAACACCAACTACAGATACACATCATACTGTAAATCCATCAGGTTTCACTCAGACATGAATCTTTTCTGTTCACTGTCCAATGAATTCAGCAGAAAAGCAACTTAACGACATCTGAGGAGGACGAACGCAGCGAGCGTTTAGTGAGACGTTTGTCCTTGAACCGAACCTCCATCCACAACTTGCTGGTTTTTTTTAAACCAGTGTACACAGACCAGATAATCCCAAACACACACACACACATGCACACACACACACACACACACACACACACACACACACACACACACACACACAAAGATGGTTACAGAAAAGGTACACAAAGCTCACAAAGGAATGCCACAGGGTGAAGCAAGAAAGCAAGCGGCCAAAGATGACTCACTTCATGCACTATAGCTCTTTCACACAACATCCTACAACACACACACACACACACACACACACACACACACACACACACACACACACACACACACCTGGCTGTTTCGTACCAGCTTGTCCCTTTAATCTGTGACCTGACTTCCCAAACTCTCAGTATGCGAAATGCTTCAGGAATGCCAAACAAACAGACGTGCCTCAACATCACAGAGACATTTCAGCAAGGAGGAAAAAAAACTGTGGGGAGAGGACAGCGAGAGGAGAGCCAGAGGAGAGCCAGAGGATCAGAGAAGAGGAGATAGATCGGTGATGGGGTGGAGAGAGGGAGATGAAAGGAGGGAGAGGGCAAAGTTAGACAGGACAGGAGACGAAGAGGAGAAAGGGCGTCGAAAGGGAAAAAAGAAAGAAATCGAGGAGACGAAGGCAGCAGGTGTAGACAGGGAGGAGAAGGAGGAATGAAAAGGATGTGAGGAGGTAGGAAAAGAAAGGAGAGAAGACAGATGGGTGGGAGGAGAAGGCGAGGAATGAAAGGGAAGAGGAGCGTGACGATAAGACGAAAGCCGAGGGGATGAAGAGCAGCGGAGGTGAGGACTGAGGAGAGGAGAAGCAGAGCGGAGAAGCACGAGGGGGGATGAACAACAGGAATGGACAGATGGTGGGATAAGAGAAAGGGAGGAGAGGGAGAAAATGTTAGGGCCCGACAAAGTAGAGAAAAGGTGGCAGGAAGAGGAGGGAACATGAAAGAGGTGAAGAGGAAGACGAGCACATGTGAAGCCAAACAACCAGGATGTGTGAAGTCTGAGGAGGCTATCAGGCAAAAAATGAGACAGAGCAATACCAAGAGATTTTAGAGGAGAGGAGGTGATGAAGGAGACAAAAACAAAGGAGGAGACGAAGAGAAAAAACATGTGGAGACGCAAGAGCCAGAACAGAGGGAGGAGACGGAGGAAGACAAGAATGCAAATACCATGAAAAACAACAGAGATTATAGAGAGAGACAAAGAGAGGAGGATTTCATGTCGTCCAAACAGATCCTCTCTCAGCCGCCTCCTCCTGCCGACTCCTACCATAAAGATATTTGTCATATCTGTCATCTGAACAATAAACACACGGCGCACAGCGACAGGATGCGGCTGCTGGGAGAGCAAACACACAAACACACAAACAAACACACAAAGTGTCGCTTCGACGAGCACTTTGATTCCCCGCTGATACTGTTCAGAGTTTGTGATAAGAAAATGTTTTCCTGCTGCTGAATCCACCTCACATGTGAGAGACTTCAATATTTCAGTTTGATCACAGGCAGGAGGAAGACATGGGGCCCGATTCACAGGGCCGAGAGACGACACTTCAGGGTCAGGACTGTGTGTGTCTGTGTGTGTGTGTGTGTGTGTGTGTGTGTGTGTGTGTGTCTTTATGTTGCTATAGGTTTAAAAGATGGAGGCGTCTCAGTAAACAAATGTCCCCTGCTGTGAAGAATGTTTAGAGAAGCTTAAGACTCTTTTCTGCCAACAGAGGATTTGTCTGAGTGTGTGTGTGTGTGTGTGTGTGTGTGTGTGTGTGTGTGCGTGTGTGTGTGTGTGTGTATGGCAACATAAAGATGGACGCCACGTCTCTTCTTCCTCCCACTGTACAAAGATGAAGCCACAACATCCCGGATACGAGCGCTGCGGTGACACACGAGCCATCGTGCAGTGAAGCCGCGGTACCGAGGTCCATTACACCTGTTACACGACACATTAATATACGTGTGCGTGCGTTTATACTTACTTATCTGTAACACACGTGTGTGAACGCGTATGTGTGTGTGGGTATGAGTGTAAGAACAAATGGGACATTATCTCGGGGGAAATCTGAGACTTGGAGGGAAAAAAAGTCAATAAAGAGAAGAGCTCATTTATCGTCTGTGTGCATCGGTCAAGGACACCACAGGACACAACAGCATCACACCAGGGAGCCCAGTCACAGCTCGATAAGCACACACACACTCTCAGCGACGTCCTCCTCCTCCTCCTCCTCCTCCTCCTCCTCCTCTGTGGGGAAAGTTTTAGTGCAGCAGCTCCTCGTGCTGCCAGAATTTCTACCACTGAAACTTTCTGTCCTCATATTGTCGATCGATAGATTTGTGTTATCGACCGATGTCAGAAAATCACAACTGCGTGCCTGTAATGTAAACGATCAGAGTGTTGTTGGATGTTTACAGTGATGAACACGTGCAGCAGTGTGTCTGTGTGTTTCTGTACCTGTGCTGCTTAGCAGGAAACAGGCTGTGCCAACAGAGAGTTGTTAATTTAATCTGAATTTTTTTTCAGTTGCAGTGATCCAGTGAGGACGGGACAGACTGACATTTTATTTGGATTTTACTCGTACTCTTAAAAAAGTACTTTATCGGTACCGGACACTCATTTGAGCTCCAGCCTCATCCTAGCTGTTTCTATCCTTTTATGATTGTTCTGAATGGTTTCAAGTGAAATCAATATGTCGTTTGCAAAGAGGAAACTAATGACGACAGACGAGGGTCTAATGACAGAGGCTGTCATGTTGTGTACAGACTGCAAAGCCCCTCCATATAAATCATCAGGGACGAGACAGGACGACACATTTTGGATTATTTTACAAAGGTTTATTTCCAGGAGGCTTGAATCAGGACTTCTTAATTAATGTGCATTTATATATACAGTATGTGCATACAGTATATATTATATAGATATTATTACTGGTTTTCTGTTTGATTCTTTTAATCTTCTTTTAATTTTCTCTGAGCTTTTAAGTTTAAACACTTAAAAGGAACATAAATATTTAAAGTGTTTTAAAAGTGATGTCAGCCTAAAGAGGCACATGTTAGATAAGCAGGAGGGAGGAGCACGTCGCCACAGACGCACACAGCTGCACATGCAATTCTGTCGTCACTCATATTCATCATCTGTCGACCAGTTAAAGAAAATCACCTGACACCAAATAATTAAAATGTTTTCCATTTCATGAACATGAACAGAGAAGGGGAACAACAATTAATTTCAGAAGTGGATAAAATAACAAGTAATAACAAACCAAGTCGTCCATAATCAGTGAAAATAACACTGAACTTTTAATGTTTCTGTTAACACAGAAACTCTATAAACCTCTCAGAGGCCGCAGTGAGACGATGTTCTGCAGGTTTTCATTCCTGAAGCTTTTCAGTACGAGAGAAATAAAAAATAAAACCCAACCACCTAACGACTATTAAGAAACACCCACACCCCAATATACATAATTACAATTACTCCTGCATCCTATAACCATCAGTTATCATGTGATTTCACATCGAGGAGTGAAACCGCTGCGTTCACAGATTACCGTCGTTAGTTTAATGATTTGACTTTAACATTTTTTTCTGGCAAACTTTCACCGCGTGTTCGCCGTCGAGAAGTTTGTGTACATTATACATATGTTCAAATATTAATCAGTGAGTTCTGCAGTTTTTAATTAAATACATTTTGCAGCTGGTTGGAAATTAATCTCTCTGTTTAAATTGTAATGGAATTTTAATGACATTTTATTAATTGCACAGCACCAATTAAGAAGCAGGAAATATGGAAGGAGAGAAAACGGGTAGAAACTAATGTTGTGAGTCTGCCGATACAGATTCAACGAGCGTGCAGCAGAAAATGTCATGAACTATTTAATCCTTGTGAAATAAAAAGATGAGAAAGTTCATTTGAGGAGACTCCTCACTCCTCCCTGCCGTCGGTCAGCTGACTGGAGGTTGACATCAGGACATGTGAGCTGATGGATCGACGCTGCTTTTATGCTAGAAGTCAGAATCCTTCTGTAAACTCAGAGCAGATCCATCTTTAGCCCTGTTGTTTCCTTTCTATATTTGAATATGCAGGACGCTGCACTGCAGACTCGTGTACACTTACCAGAGAGACTTCATCTTGTTACGATCAGACGAGTTTTGCCCACATTTGCTGCCTGTCAGTACAGTGAATGGTGGATTTAAACGATCGTACAGCAGCAGGCTGTAAACTTGTTTATTTCTGCTGTAACATTATCAGGATTGGTTCGCTTTAGGAGCCAGCCTCTAGTGGCCATTCGAGGAACTGTTGGCTTCATTTTCAGCTCCAGAGGTTGCCGCTTGAAGACAACAGAAAGCCAGAGAGTACAAAATGGAGGAAGCCATCATAGCTGTGTGTCACCATCAAGTTGTAGAGTCCACACAGCTCCACAACACGGCCACCGTCAGCCTGGTTCACACACAGTCATGACAAAGGAGTCAATCGTACAGATACACTTTGATTAAACTGTCAGAAATGATTAGGAACAAAGAGTTTTTCCCTCTTTACCAACTAATTATTAAATAAAATGAAGCACAGTCCTGAGAACTAAATGTCAGGTCAGTGGTCAGTTTAGTATTTTCTAAAGTATTTCCCAGCTCACCATTAGAAACAGTCCCTACAGTATAACATACACTCTGCAGGGGATGAACTCATCAGCAACACTTTCTGGTGACTGTGTGTTTAGTCTTGGAGAGATGTTAGCTGACAGGTTCTTGGATGAGTCTGTTCACTGTTTGTTCTGTTTGTTCCTCCAAACAAACGGACTCACAGCAGCGACGGACCGGCTGGCAGCGCTGCAGCGTCTTTATAAACTGTGTGCAACAAGTTGCAGTGAAATGAAAGTAAACGAGAAGAATGAAGACAGAAGAACTGGAGAACAATCTGCTCGTTGAATATAATAAACTCTGACATACAGTAAACTAACAAAATACAAATCTACCGGCTTCGTCCTCCGACTGAAGTTTTCTATCAGGTGAGGAAACACAGATGCACAAACTCCTCCTGGGACGGATCCTCACAGCAGATGCAATTCAAAAAGACATTCCTTTACGTGTTTTATGTCCCTCTGCTGTCCTCGGAGAGAAATTATTTTCCGCTGCACAGTATTACCTAAAGTGTAATAGCCTCGCTGATGAAGAGCGCTCTCAATGTACATACAATACAATTATAGTCCACACCTCGCTGCGATAATAGTGGATTGAAATTGACTTCTGTTGTAATCTATTCCTCTGCCTGTGTGATGCTCAGAGAGCAGCGTGAGGACGGGAGTGAGACGGAGCGTGTGTGTGTGTGTGTGTGTGCTGCAGCGTTACAGTGTGTGTGTGTGTGTGTGTGCTGCGTTACAGCGTGTGCGTGTGTGTGTGTGACTGCTCTGTGTGTGTGTCCTCGCATGGTGAGTGTACTCATCTAACAGATTGGTATTGCCTGCATCCTCTCCACCCTACTGTAATTTACCTGAACCGAATCAGACATCAGGTAGCGCCATCGCACTGAGACAGAAGTGTAATTGTCTTGTGTAATGAGCCCTGGCTCTCTGTGTCTGTGTTCAAAAGCAAAGCCCTAAAATTAGCTCTCCCTTTAGTGCTCTAACAGGAAGTAAAGTAACCCACCGAGGCCACTGAACCAAAAACACATGCACATGTTGAGTTATTGCCCCTGAACACACGCACGAACATATTAATATTCACAATAAATCCTTTACAGATCTACATTTTCTGTACTGAAATGTCTGTAGACATAAAAACACACGCTCGGCTGCTGCCCACATACTCAGTATCACTGACTGTGACAGCAGCTGTCAGTACGTTCTCTGCACAGCCTTTAGAACAAAAATACAAATAAGATATGCAAATAAAAATGTTGACTTTATGTGTGCAACAGACAGAAATGTGTCTTTGCTTGTGTGCAGAAAAAGGTGCATTAAAAACACAACGAATCAAATCCAACACGGTCACATGTGAAAGCATCTGTAAACCACACGTGTAACCAGCACAACATACACAAGTCTCAGCATGCTCGGGTCTTAATTTGACCAAAGTCAGAGGTATCTGGAAGTTATTCAGCAAATAAGGCTCCAATCGTTCACTCAGCTGGCTCCTTCACTAGTTTGGACTGAAATCTGAGCATTTTTATTTATTCATTTTCTGATTGCAAGAATCTATTATTCTGACTGAGAGAAACTGAGTACAAAAACTGAAAATCTGTGTAATTATAAGCAGGTTGTAATGGATGTTTGAACAATGAGATGAGTGGTGATCTTCACCTCGCGAGCAAAACCAACAAGAGAGGCACCTGTTTGTAACGGTGTAATCAGTATCAGTTATCACGGGTCAATTTCTCAACGGGCGCAGAGAGAAAGACGAGGAGGAGGAAAATAAAGGATAATGGTGGAGTATCAAAAGAAAGATGGATGGAGGAGAGAGCGGAGGCAGAGTCTGTTAGGATGTCTCAGCGTCTCAATGACGTTTAGGAGTGGAGAGAAAATGAAAGACAATGATAGAGGTTAAATGAGAGTAATACAAAATGAGACAGTGAGAAGTGTGTGTGTGTGTGTGTGTGTGTGTGTGTGTGTGTGTGTGTGCGTGTGTCTGAGGGGGGGATGCTGTCTTGGCGTGCAATTAATACCAATATCCCCGCTTCCGTCAGACCGTTAAGCGGATCAACCCACACAATTTAGCGCCGAGATGAGGCGAGGAGCGTTCATTTGTGTGAAATAAACGACCTGGCTGTGTGACCACAGCTGCCACGTTACTCATGTGTGAATGTACCACCAAAGAAGAGATTTCCTCTCGTAAAAAAAGCCTGGCCTCAAATAACAGTAATGACTTTTTCATTTGTTATTATCACTGCGATGCAGGGTGTAACATGACTGTAGGTCAGTGCTCTCATTATTGTTTATGACGCCGTCTCTTGACGAGGAGGCGATATTCGCACCAAATGCTGGGAAACAGCTCAAGCTTTTCCCGATAAGCACAACATTTGATTCATCCATTTCAATATGGCAGCAGCGCCTCGGAGCCGCGCTGTCATTATGTAATAAATGCAAATGAAAGCAATCAAAAGCTTATGAGCTTATATAAGGTTAGATTGAAACGGGCAGACACTAAGTGTGTCATTTTCCGCTGGTGAAAGTGTGTTTTTAAACGATTGTGGCGAAGCGTTTGTCAGATATATTCCCTTCATCACTTTAATTTTACATTTGCAGGATTTTAATGCTTCACTGGGGAAAATGTTTGACGTCTTATCTTCATGAATCTCAAAGTCGGGCTGAAATAAAAAATTCTCTCATTTTCTGTGATGCAGTTGCAACGTTATTTACCTAAATATATTCTGGAGTTAAAGACGGGTGTGTCGCCACCGCTGCCTTAACGAGGGAGGTACTACACATGCTGATGTTCTGATGATGCCAATTGTCCAATTTTGGTTCTCTCTGGTGTGAAACAAGGTTATCACAAACACCTGTGACCTCCGGCAGGTACCGGGCCGGTCCGCAGCCGAGTGTGAAGCGGCCGGGATGAGAGTCAGCACCTCCGAGTCCGAGTTCATGGTTCCCTGTTGGAAAACAGTGGATTGTCCTCTCTGGTTTGGGGGATGAGCTGCTGCCGAGCGAACGAGTCTTGTGTCTTCACATGTGATGATAAAATGGAGCGTGAGATGGAGAGCTGGAAGGCAAAGCTTTAGATTTACCAGCTGATCTACATTCCAACCCTCAGCTATGGTCTTGAGCTGTGGGTAGTGACCCAAACAATGAGATCGCGGATACAAGTGGACAAAACGCCTCCTTCCTTCCTCCAAAGAGCATCTGGGCTCGTCTTAGAGACAGTGTGAGGAGCTCAGAGTAGAGCCGCTGCTGCTTCAGGTCGAAGAGAAGCCGGCTGACGATCCTGAGCAACCTGAAGCTGATCATGAATGAGTTTATTTGTTGTACTGTGGAGTTCATTTAGCAACACACTTTTTCCCCCGGACCCAGACGCACTTTATTGCCAGTTATTTGGTTGTTTTGGTTCAGTTGTGAAAGAATCAAACGCAGAGCTGGAAGATGGCTGCTGCTGCTGCTGCTGCTGCTGCTGCTGCTGCTGGTGGGTGGCAGCGCCAGCTTCTGACCCCCCCCCTCAAGTCTTTGGTTGATGATTGCTGGGAGTCCAATTTTTCCTCAGCAGAGAGGACCATATGCTCCATCCTCGGGTTGCGGAGGAAGAAGTTAGCACTGTTGGCACCATTCAGAGAAGTTGTGTTTTCCCCACTAGCTGTTTTGCAGCCAGCTGGGTCAGTATTTATCGTTCAGGCTAGAGGTGCTGCTGGTTTAATTAGGTAGGCGCCGCTGCTGGTCCACCGCCAGCGTGAGTTTCATGACACTAACATCTACCTGCAGCTTCTCCATCTCTTCAGCATACTGTAGTCTAGATTTTATAAACAACGACTTGCTGTTTACTGATATTGATTTAATTCATTCAGAAGCCCTCCACCCAGCCAGGCACATACAGTTAAATAAATCCTGTTTGACAAAAGCTAAGCAGAGAAACAAACTTGTTCTTTATGGTTTGTGCCCTTGCATAACCAACACAACCTGTCACAGAAGCTTATTTCTTTTATATGTGCCTCCTGGAAATATTTTTACAACACTCTTGAAGTCATAAAGGGCCTTTGAAGCCCGCCCAGTCCCATAAAAGCTTAACATCTGGTATGGGAGAGTAACACGGAAGAAAGCAGCACAATGAAATGTTCGGTTTATAATGTCAGGTCTATATTTATAAAAGCACGCAGGGCAGCAGGAGCAGCGTTCACAGGTGGAGGTGCACACAGACCAACACAGGGTCTGTCAAGGCTCAATGACATGTTAGGTCACATACACAGAATGAAATCAAGAGTTTACTTGTTCCCAGTCTACAGATACAAACAGGGTTAACGCTGTAAATGTTCCCTGCATGTGTGCATGTGTCACAACATGAACTTTACATGCTCTCCAGTAAGCTGTTGAGGGGCTGAAACAGTAGACCAAAGGCTTTTATAAAAGCCAAAGTGCTGATACAGAACGCCTCTGGACAGTCTCTTCTCAAGAGAAATTCAAAACCTGCAGACTTGTTCACTTTGTTACCCAGACAGTCCCTGCATGAGGTGGGCATGCTTCAGAAATTGTCAGAAGGATCATTTATTTTTAAAATATAGCTGCCTTACCTGGAGTCACATGAGGGGATCAATATCTGATGAATTTATGAGCTTCTTGTACAGATAAAAGTCCCGGACATGTTGAGCCGTGTGCTTCTACTGCAAAAAAGTAAGAAACATAAAACCTGCTCAGTGAAAAGTGAATAAATCTCTCCTCCAGCTTTGATTATGTGTTTTTTCTGTTTGTAGGCAGCAAACATTTTATCAGCCATTACAAGCTTTTATAGCATCTTACTGATTCTTCCAAGTCAATCAGCGCCGTGAATCTGATGCCGACAGTGAAGCTGTTTTTGGAAACTCGTCTCTGTAACCTTTTCTGATGTCGTGCGACTGTCAGGTGTCGGCTTCACCAGATCATAAAACCTGTGCCAATTACTTAACTATCAAACAGGTCATGCCTTTCAGGTTATTTATGGTTTGGCCTCCTGTCAGCAAACTCAGCAATGCAATCCTGCAGACTCAGACTAACCTTGTAATAATCGGCACAGGGGTGGAGGGAGGTAGTGTGAATAATCTCCACCTGGTGTACGAGCTAACTTTAGTTTTCACCAGACAAAACCAACTCAGTGCTGCTATTGATGTGGTTTTTGGAAAACTTTATACAAAACTGAAATAAATAAACTTACAAACATGTCAAACCAACATAAAGACATTGAGCAGCCAACAAAAATAAAAGACCAAGACTACAGCAGCAGTGGACCCATTGGGAGATAAACAGGAGATAATGTCAGCAGTGGACGTTTCTGCTGACCACAGATACGTCCAAGGTTGATATTCGTAGCAAACGTGACATATCATGTTCACATTATGATTATAAACTGACTGCAACAGTTCGACAGGAAGTCAGACGATCTCCATCCATGATCATGGCGATCAAAACATGTATTTTAAGCCAAACCATGATGTTTTCTAATCCTAACCAAGTGGTTTTGTCCCTAAACCTAACCAAAGCATAAGTTCAGTTTTAATTTGCAGACACAGACTTAGCTCACATTTATTCTGGCAGTTTGTTTAGTGAATCCAGTGTGATTACTGATTGGTTTTTGGTAATAATGATTCAAAAAGCAACATTTGATGACAGTAACAGTTGTGGACATGTGTCCCTGTGATCAGGCTCCAGTGTGATAGTGAATCTGGCTAGTCACAAAATGTTGACATCACACAAAAATACATTTTCAGTGAAAATCTACTTCACTTGTTTCCCTATAATACGAACTCTTACAGAACGATATCTGATCGTATTAATAACAGCATCATCAGTCGTGATCACGGTTGATTTTTGGCACTTAGAAAAGGTTCGGGTTACATAAGGTGAAATTAAAGTAAGTAACTGGGTCATTGTTACAGCATACAAACTTTTACTCGTCTTGTGTTTTGGCTTCCTGCCGTCTGTTTTTTTCTCCCTGCGGTTGCAGAGATTATCTATAATCCAATCAAAGCTACAGAATGTATGCCTGCTCACCACTGACTGCTGTGAATGCGAACATGAACTGCAGGTGTATTTACAGACACAAACAGACATTTTGATGTTGGCTGCTCTTAAAGGCATCCAGCTTCATTTTATTTAAATCATGAAACAAACACACAGTCTGAAGTGTGAATTCAGCTTCATCAATCACTGCCTCTGTTGGGACATGTGAACGTGGTCAGTTGGGGAAATCTCTTTGTGTGTGTTGTTTTCACATAATTTATGCCAATTATGTATTTACCCTTGGGTCATGAATTACAGGGTATTTATCTTTCCTAATTTATGTTTTGGCTTCCTATTATCCTCGCTTCAGCCAAAAGGACTTGATTAAAAATTCATCCTGTTTTTATGTTGTCAGAAGTGACAGCAGCTCAGTAATGTGACGGGAAACAGACGGATTAAAGGCAGCGTGATGATGAGACGGTTGACAGTTTAAAGATCCCCATGTGTGTTAATACATTCAGAAAAATATCTACTGTGTGTCCAACAGGGTCCCTGCAGACAAACAAGTGTAATTACTATGAGCAAAATTTCCAGAATTTATGACTGTGTCACATTCACTGAACTGTTGGACACCAGACGTCTCCTTCATCACTGTAAAGCTTCAAGTTTCCACATCACACATGTGCACGCTGAATATCGGACCAGGATTGGCTTTTAAACCATTTGTGATGTCACAAATAATGCTCCTAGGCCCCGCCTCTGAAACCTTAGATTTCCAGTTGTGAGAACATCCTCCAGACTCGGACAGCATTCTACACCAACAAGAAGAAAACACAGTGTGTGGACTGTACAGGGACGTTATAGTCATGTTTTTGTTTTACTAGACACTCACAGATTTCAATACCCGGCTGCTTTCTGTGATTACGAGTCTTCTGTCATGCCAGCAGCTGCGAGGCTGTACCAAGAACTTCTTTCCCTAAACTAAGAAAAGACTCATTTATCTAAACTAACAAACAAAGCCACAAAAACAGGACGACCAGACGTCCATCCTCCAAAGAAAACAAAACACCAACTGAGGACAAATGACAAAACTGTAAGACGTCAGGAGTGCACGGGCTGTGGAAGAAAGCTCCTTCTCGTCCAGCCTCCCTTAAATATGAGGCAGATACTAACTGCCTGACCAGATGCACCTGAGAGAGGAGAGTCGAGGAGAGGCAGAGAGGAAACACAGGAGGAGGAGAGCCAAAGTCATTATGATTCATCTTCTGAGAAGCAGCGATATCTGAACCACATTCTGTACTAATTCATCCAGAAGATGTAGAAATGTGTCAGGAGGATGTGCTCGTGGTGATGAGCAGACTGGCACTAATCATGTTAACGTGCTTTCTTAAATGTTGTTTGGTTTTGCACCTCTGGGCCACCGTAGTCCTCACATAGAGCACAGGCAGAGTGTAGATGTGAGTTTTTTGACCGGCAGCATCATGGTGTTTCATTTAATGGGTCCAGCGTCCGTCCTTCAACCCGCAGTGGACACTGCTCTCATGCCATCACCTGAAACGCTCGAACGAACTCAATCTAGAAACTGAGAGACTTCTGTGGGAACTTTTGTCCTTTTATTTATTTTAGAGGCAGTGATGCATAGTTAATTTCAAAGTCGACAGCTGAAAGTCAGCCGTAAATGGTTTCACTCTTTAATCAGAGGGGCACCTCGTATACGACTCGATATTAGTTACAGTTTAAAACAAGCTGGGAAAAAGTCAGAGCATGTGCGGACATGTTGGGGAGGAGGTCACTGCAGTTACATCAAATGAGTCAACACTTAAAAGTGTTACTTTCAACTAAACCAAGTATTTCAGACTTCTGTCTGTGTCTATTGCTCACGATCATTTGACAGGATTAGAAGTAACTTAAACAGGGAAAAGGTTTTATTGGATTCAGGAAAGCAAATATATTCAAGAAAAGGACTTTAAAAGGGCTGTAAAGGTTGGTTTTGTAATTATTATTTTGTACATGTAAAGCAGTCAGGCCTGTGGGGCTGCTAACAAAAGACAAGGGATACAATTATACTATGTGCTCTGTAGTATGAACACACAAACAAATGTAATAAACTCAAGATGTAGTTATTTACACACACATATACACATATTGTACATAACTGCTGTTTCAGACACAGACAGAAGTACACAAGGTCTCTATCAGCTTCTCTTTTCATTTTTTCCACAAAAATTCACATGTGCAGCCCATCCTGCAGCCGCACACACACACACACACACACACACACACACACACACACACACACACACACACACACTGAACTGAAACAGGAAGCTTGTGCTTCCCCCTGCTGACCCTTTTGATGTAAAATCATTGAGAGAGGAACATGACAGGCATGTGTGAATGTATGGTGGTGTGTGTGTGTGTGTGTGTGTGTGTGTGTGTGTGTGTGGTCAGTTATAGATCAGTAACAGATCTATTAAGAAATTATGCAGAATCTCAGAAAACATCTTATTATTATTTTCTGAATTACAGCATCCGTGTGTGTGTGTGTGTGTGTGTGTGTGGGAGCCTTGACAGCTCCAGACGAGCTGCAGCAGCTGTAGTGTTACACACAAACACACACACAGGCAGCCTCTGCACACACACACACACACACACACACACGTCTATTTGCCAACAGGGCACTAAATGTCTCCGCTATCTAAGAGGGGACCTGTTTCTGGTCATTTTGAAAAAACAAAAATAGAACAGAAAAACTTCTTTTAAGGTATTTTAACATAATATTACTTCAAATGTGTTGCACACACACACACACACACACTCACACACACTCACACACACACACTCGTGCTTGCAGAGGAGGAGGTTCACTGTGTGATTGACAGCAGCAGGTTCGTAACACTCGACCACGTGTGATCAGAGAGTTTGTGTTCAACACTGAAGCTGCATCAAACAAAAGGAGCTAAATGTTTCATACAAAACACGACAAACATGATGAAAGTTATTTTATACACAAAACAGTCACACTTTCAGATTTCATCCTGCGTTTGTCAAACTGTTCAGTACATAACTTACAACCTCTAGATGCAACTTAAATGAGCGTCTTTCACGTGCTAGAGGCTGATATCAAATAATATCTTGTAATGTTGGTTTCAGTCTTTTGACAAAATCGAAGCTTTTCCTCTCAACATGGCAGCCAAAGGAAGTTTTGTGTCACGAGTTTACACTTTTTCTGTTTATAACTTTAAACATTTCTGCTGTCGTTTATTTATGTAGCTCAGTATCACATAACAAACTGTACATATTGTACGAACAATCAGGAAGACAACATTACAGCTAGACTATAAATAAACAGCATATGAAGGATACGATTTATTTATTTATTTAATGTTTATTTAACAGGGACGACACAGACAACATTGCCACAGAAAATGGGAAAATGTGACGCATATAAGACGTCTAACTTCAGCTAATTTGCAGTCTTTGTCCCTGGTCAGGCTTTAGAATAGAATAAAATATACTGAATACAATAAATGCAATGATACAAATACAGTGGATAATACAGTGAGCAGGTACCATGAATAAATAAACACAGCTGCAGTTATAAATTTCAGATTAAAACAAAAAAGTTAAATTTAGCATTAAACATTAGTAAAGTGCTGTATTGACAATGACTTGAGAGAAGTTAATGTTCACATTTCTGCTGCTGCTTAAGCCAAAGTTTAACTTTCACACTAAACCTCTTTAGTTCTGTTTGGGATTTAATTTCTGATAGTGCAAGGTACACACTTCTTTACCGAGAGAGATGATTGGCCAAATGTTGTCCTGCATCTTCGAATTTTACAGTTTTGGATACAGTTGAGGATCATGAAGATGTTGAGCAACTTCAGTTGTTGCCAAAACCAGACCTGAGTCACATGACCTCCTCTCCACCACACACACCTGGAAAGACGACAGACAACAAAAACACAGGTGGGAGAAATGAAACAAACACACACAGTGTAGAGAGGGAGGCGTGACGAGAGGCTGAATCTCCTGGACGACGAAGATCCACATCCAAACATCTGGAACGAGGCACCACCAGCCAGGAGAGAGACGGAGAGAGAGAGAGGCGGATTGTGGGACTAAAACAAACACTGCATGCAAAACCACTGGAGGTCTGACATGTAAAGATGCTTCATCATCAGCTCGGTCAGTGATCTTCAAACTATGAAACTCCAGCGTCCAACACAATCACTGGAATAAATGTTGGCAAAGTACGTTTCTGCAAAACCACAGATAAGTTGAGCTTTTGTTGCAACTTTGCGTTTCTTTAGGTTCAATTTTATAATGTTTGTGTTTATGCTCTAGATAGGATTAGGCACAAAAACCCTTTGGCTAGGGTCAGGAAAACACGATGGTCTGTAAATCCCGAGTTCTCCGTAGAATATCCAGTGGTTTCACGTTGAAACGCAGACTTGAACTGTTGTCATTGGCTTGGTTTGTCGCCTGCAACCTTGAGCCTCTGCTGATTCAACCTAATTAAACCTGGAACATGTCTGCACGCATCAATAACTTATTGTGTTTCCAACAGCAATGACTCACTGCATTCAATAGAGAGTTAAACTCAAAACCTTTGGATTTTTGTGGACTTTATTTTAATATCGTGATGTGAGGTGTTTTTCCACATTGACTTTGAAGGTTGATTAGAATCACAGAAGAGATGAATCCATAAAATCCAATCACAATCAGAAGGTAAAAAAATAATAATATAGAAGCGAGACGAGCCCGAAGAGAGGAGCATGCGGCAGCTTCAAAAAGAGCAGCGACTGCCCTATATCACTGCCAGTCAATATCAGCAATCACACTTCATTATGGACCCAGCAGGGTGCCGAGAACAGAGCAACAAGTGTTCTGCTCGTTTCTGTTCTCTGCTGTAGTTCACTGTTTTCTGCTTTGTCCTCAGTTTCTCTCACACTTTCTTTAGTATAGTTTCATGATCAGTGTTTTAATGTTATCTGTTTTGTTCTTAGTGCAACATGTACAGAATTCATCTCATTACATTTAATATGATATTAAGAGGCGTCAGATGTGGATTTATTTATGTGCAACCCTTTGATCCTTCAGCTTCATATTCCTCTGTCGTCATCGTTCACAGTTTCTCTGTAGGTACGTTCAGACTTTACATTATGTGTCTGCGGCTTCCTCTTTATCCGCCTCTATAATGTGGCTGAACAGGTGAGGACATGAATGTGTAATTACATAGTGTTTATTTTTATAGCAACAACAGAATTCAACCATTTCCGCATAAAGCAGCGTTCACAGGTTTATCCCATCGGCACACAGCAGAACCACAGTTTGATTTTCCACAAACATCCTTGAAGTCCTTCATGTTTCTCTTCCTGAATGCACTTTCCTCAGTGCTAAGCTAAGAAGTTAAGATGACAGAGTTGACTGTCTGAAAGCCATGCAGTATATTAAAACATGCACAAATATTTTAAACCTCACAATAAAAAGTTTGCTTTCTGTGTGAAAGTCCTCAGGAAAAAAACAACAGTTCAAAAAATTATTGACGTGTTAATCAGTCGCACAAAAGAAACGCCCCCAGTTTGTGAAGGACTTTAGGAGTTTGTGGTCATGTTATCTGTGACGTGACACAAACTCTGGTGTCCTGCAAGTCAGTCAAATGTGCTACTTGCCCATCAACCCCGTTATCTCAAACATGGAAGGGACGGTGGCGACCACGCTACGAGTCTAGATTTAATTTGTGTCATCAAGTGTGACAAGATATTTTTACTGAGACCTCTGGAACATTTCCAGCCGTGTTTTTTAAGCCAGTGTTGTGACAAGAGATAAATAGAAAATTGAACCCAAAGAAATGTAAAGTTGCAACATAGACGCCAAAGTTTCAACTTGTCTGTGGTTCATGTACTTTGTCAACATTTGTTCTGTCCATCGGGCTGCCAACACACTTACTTTGTGCCACATAAAGGACACGCTGCTTCCATGTTGGCAGTGAAAGTTGGCAGCGGAGGTGCAGAATCATCCAATCTGGCTATAACTCCCAGGGATAGTGAGATTGAGCCTGGCTCTGTCACCCAACCCCACAAATGCTCTCGTTGCTGATGGAGCAAATCCCCACAGGCAGAATCCAAAATCTGAAGCCTGAACAGACGAGTGGACGCTGTCACAGCAGCAGATTAAAGCTCATCTGACGTTATATGGCTGTAATCTTCAGGTGTCCACATACTTTTGTCACAGTATGATAATAAATGAATTAACATAAAGAAATAATAAGGATTGAAGTACAGATGTGTATTTGTTGATGTAACTTCCACTCAGGTGCTTCACCCTCCCCCCCCCTCACCTCACATCTAACTCCCAGCCTCCCCCCTCCCTCCCTCCCTCCCTCCTCTCTCGCTGGCACATCAATAGGAAATCGATGGCTGTCTGGGAGAGAAGGGGCGAGAGGTGGCAGCAGCAGAGCTATTGCTCCACCTGCTGAATGCAGCGTGCCTGGAATACAAAACTCTGGGTGAAGACAGAAAGAGAACGAGGGGGGGAGGAAAGATAAGAGTGGGAGAGTCTGGTGTGAGAGAGCGGGGGAGGGAGAGAAGGGAGAGAGAGCTTATTGACTGAGGAGGATATACTGTACAAGGAGGAGAGATTATCTCCCCCTCAGAAGACTTCACGTCTCCGTGTCTCTTTCTCACTGTTTGTCTTTCACCGCCGCTCGCTCGCCCCGGCTCCACAGCTGATGGGGGGTATCAGAATTGGATTGCAGTGATCCCGGCATGATACCATCTCTCTCCTCCTCTCTCACAAATAAAGAGTGATGCTGGAAGAGATGGAGGCTGGAAGTGAGGTGGTCGCTGGCAGAGAGGTGGAGACATGAGGAGATAAAGGGCAGTTAAAGAGAAGGCCTCGAGGGAACGAGAGGAGGAAGAAAGGGGAGGGAGGAAACGTGAGGGAGCAAATAGGATGCAAAGAGGTTGATGGTGATGGAGAAGAGGAGGGGAAGGTTGGAGAGTGAAGACAAAACAAGGAAGGAGATAAGGAAGAGGAGACAGATGGAAGGGGAGGAGATGAGGGTCGAGAGAGGATGAAGGTTAAGCAAGGACAAAGAGGAGCTGACCTCCAAGTTTCATGAGGAGGTCACCGGGGAACGACTGACATAGACAAAAACTTTTCGCGGCTGAACATGATGAACACGATGAACATGATGAACACGATGAACATGATGAACAGGAATCATCTTCGACAGCTCGAGTTGCTCACAAGAATCTGCTGCAGTCGTTGCTGCCAGCTGAGGCAATCTCCTGGACCGATTCTTAAACTTTTGGTAAATATGAACCATTTACACACCGATGTAAATATAGGACACAGGCTTAAAGTGACAGGGCTGGCTGGAAGTCACACCCATAATGCATGCAAGGCATCATGGGAGCTATTGGAATAAAGGTGGATAAGGGAAATAAAGTGAAGAGGTAGAAGAGGAAGGGAGCAAAGGAGCAATGGTTGGAGGAAGAAGTGGAAGGTAGGAAGGAAGTGGAGAGGGACTGACACCCAGCGGTGCGACACTTACAAAACATGAAACACTGAGGTCCTGTAGTTTAACACTTACAGCCTTCTGGCCTGTAACTCCACCACTGTCCCTCCTCTGGCGTTATAAGTCAGGTCATACGCATGTAATTTGAATGTGATATGACACGTTTGGCACAAATATCAATATCGTACAAATGTGAACAAATCTGTGGTTTCCAGAAGCGTTAACTGACACTTTTAATGAAGTGAAATGAGGAGGATGAGAGCTACAGGAGAGGAGGATTAACTGAGGCCAGAGGGTTTTAAAAGGAGAGGAGGAACATGAGCAGGCAGAAGTTGGACGGATGCAGGGAGACACGTGGGAGAGAGAAAGAGTGAAGCAGCATTCTGCAGCTTTATCACCCGATTTTCCACCCGCATGCAGTCAGACCTCAAGTCTTAATTTGTTTTCCTGCAGAATTCTCCAAAGAGACGACCAGAGTTTGGAGGATTACAACCAAGCAAGCATATCAATTGGCTTCCATGACGTTAATGACGAGGGAGAGAGAAAGTTTCGAGAGCTCTAATGTAGCGTCACTATTTTACAGTAACGAGCCCACTGGATGTAATGGAGTTTTTTTTTTGATGGGGACTAATGGAAACTTGCTAAAACATGAGGAAATGAGCACAGTGAATGTTATCTCCCCAAACATTTTTTTTTTTTTGCACATCACCAGATGTGATCTTGTTGATGTGCTCCACATCAGTCGACATCAAGGGGATAAAGTTTCACGGGAAACTTGAAAGCACATATCAAATTATGAGCCGCTGCTTTTGATCTGGTTTAGCGATGCACAGGATGAACTGCAGATATCCACGTGCGTTAAAATAAGGTGAGCGTCCGTGTAGAAACCTGAGGTGCAGAATGTAGAAAGGTGGTTCTGGCCCGCAGCGGGTTCTGTATGTCATCCATGTCTGTGTTTGACAACTAGATCTCTTCTATCAATAATGTAAGTGAACCAGTTCCACTCCTTCTTCACCCAATCAGCAGTGATCACAGGCTGCACCTGCAGTATGCTGACACTGCACTCACACTTTAGCCCGCAACATCTCACTCAATAATTTACAACTTCACCTCCAATCTTAACAAGACGAGGCCAAAGGGAAGCTTAACCCCGCCCGCTTCAAATGTCCCCGTCAGCAGTTCACATGTATTAACAATCAGAGGGAACGTCGCAGCTTCAGGGAATCCAAATCTCCACCGTCGTGTTTCCTGCAGGAACTATTTTTCTTCTTTTATTGTATGAACAGGATGTAACATCACTTGATCGTCGTTACTCGAAGCTTCAGGAGTGAACTGCAGAATCAGCAGCATCTGTCTCTCACCAGCAGCCCTGCTGAGAGCGTCTGCAGCACACACAGAAATACACCTGAAAGCTTCATTAAGCAGCATTTCTTCTATAAACCTTGATACAAATCTTTAACCTTTATTGTGAAAGGGTCGCTGATTCTCCATTTATCATCACACTCCTGTAACATTGTCGGACAGTTTAAAAATCAATGCAGAAATAGCAGAGAACATCTGAACATTAACAAACTCTGCTTTTCAAAAAGCGCCGGGACAAAACGAACTGGAGACGTGTCCACAGTCTCCCCTGTGTAAAGGACAGTAATGCTGATATGCAGTCACTCACTCATATTTCATGCACAACAGAAAGATCCCAAACCTTCGAATGAGTATGAACATGGCGTTGAATACAATCAGTTTAATATGAATAATGGCAGCTTCAATATTTAGTCAGACATCAATTAATTAGCTTTAACTTATCAAGGTCAGCTGTTAATTAAATCCAGGAAAATATATAAAACAAACAATCAGTTCCAGTAAGTGAAGACATATTGTACACATCTGCAGGATGTTTGCAGACAGTTTAGGATGGCGGACAGCTGAGGTTACACAGACACAGCCACCACGCAACACTTCCTGTGTAGCTCCCTGTTAGCTCAGTAAAAATGTCTGTCGTTAAGCAGCAAACTACACCAGTGAGAATCTTTCTCACTCGATGGAGCTCAAACCGCCATCATTTGACTCTGGATGTGACACCGACACATCCAGAGCAGATACATTTTTGTCTCCGCTGGGAGTGTGTGTGTGTGTGTGTGTGTGTGTGTGTGTGTGTGTGTGTGTGTGTGTGTGTGTCTGAGGGGGATACGAGACACTCACACCATCTCATTAGCTGTCTAATTATTGTGAAGATGTGTGACAGAGGGAACCACAGAGATAAACAGAGCCTTCAGTGCCTTTTACAACATGCTCCTCCACTGTGGAAATAATCAGCATCCACAGACTTCTGTGATAAACTGTTGTACTCGTGTGTCAATTATACTGTCATGCAGTATTTCTTAATAAATACATGCTTATTATTTAAAACAAATAGTCCTCCCTTATCCTTTTTAGGATGTTTTTATTGTCAACTTTAACTTAAAAAGGTCAGTAACAGTGGAGTCTGTCCATCCTCCTGCCTGTGACCCAGAAATCGATCTCACAGTGTCACACTGAAGGATGTCTCAATTCCTAAAATGCCCCTTGAGGAGAAACGAGTGAAGAGAGTGAAGAGAGGAGAGGATGTACCTGAGACATGACAGAGGCGACACACAGCTGGAATATACAAACCACAGTGGGAGCAGGACGCTTTATGAATGTCTTGCTGTATTAGTTATCAAACTTTCTGCTGCGTGAGGCTCTGTTCTGGCCTCACTCACCTTGATATTGTTTAACTCATACCACTAATTCCATGTTGTGAACGAGGGCTGCACAGTTGGTCACAGTATGGCTCAGTCATATCCAAATCCCAACTATTTTTTGATAAAAAGGTAAAATATGAGACAAACAGCATTATAATGTTGCACTGAATCGCTCCGGGCGACAAATGTTGTCCTGTTTGTTTGGTCCAGAACACAACTGACGTCACATGATCAGATTAAATGTTTTTTTGGTGATCATATCACAATATCCATCAAGATAAATCGCAGTATGCTTTTTGACCGGATCACGCAGCCCTATTGTGAACTAAAGGTGTCGTGTTATATCGGTATCAACGATAATTTTGATATTTAAAAAATGAAATATTGATATTGTTTAATATTACATCACCTCTTAAATCATTTTAGTTTCTTTCTTTTCTTGCTTCATCATAGCAGGTGAAAGTTATGCACCTTAACGCTGCTCGCCTCCATAAAACTGAAAAATAAAAGCATAATTGTTCTTTTTTGTACATATTTGTGGGGAACAGGCTCTCTGCACACCTTCACCTGCCTGAGTGTCATTCATTATCCAAACAAAGATGAATTTCATTGAGCCTTGAGAAATTTTGAATCGATCACAATAATGTCATCATGCTGAGTTCTTTCCCAACACCTTTGGCGCGATAATCATCCGGTGAAAGTCTGACATGGTGACAGTCCGACTGTCAACTGAATTAAAAGTTAATATATAAGTTGTCATGAACACTGAGCTGCTCATCTGACAGATCATAAAACACAGCAGTGGACTTGGACAGATGCTGCAGCTGTGACACGCGTCGTATTTACTTCACATCGCTTTAAGAAGAGGCTCACTCCTCGTCCTCGCCTCCTCCACTCACATCTCATGTGTTCGAGGGTCTAAGACGTGAGGCGAGGACGGAGGTGAGGATGTTCAAAAATGAGAAGAGGCGTTTAACAGGCACACTACTTCCTGCACTTGCACTGGAGGTATGGGAGCGCCATATAACCCAATATGGGTGTAATTCAAAGGACTCCTGGGTGTTTGTCCACAGTTTACTGGGCCGATCAGAGCTGAGCCGGTCCGTGCTGAGTCCTCCTAACCCCCAGCAGCTTCTCCCTCCAGGTCTCACCGCAGTGAGAAAGTTTACATCGCCTCATTTTAAAGAGGTTAAAAAAAGTTAATAACACCAAATGTTCCATCACCACGGCAGCAAAATCAGTTTATATGCTGCAGTGAAAATGAGGACAGTAATCGGCAGCTTCCGATGCAGCGACCTTTAGCAGCCTGCGAGACTTTATCGAGGAAAACCGGCCTGAAAATATGTGTTAGAGAGAGAGGAGGCGACATGTGTGCTGTGCAGGGGGAAAAATCCAAACAGACAGCCCGACTGAATTGCTTCCCTGGACTACAGTGTATGCAGTCTAAGAGCAAACACACACACACACACACACACACATACACACACACACACACATACACACACACACACACACACACACACACACACACAGGTGACTTTCAGAAGGTGAGTCGTGAGGAGTTTCTTGTTTCTGCAGCGTTTCTGTGACGATTCGCCCAAACGAGTCATTTAGTGTATAAAATCACTTCCTGGTGTTATTTATACATCAATACTGCTTATTTATACATTTTTATACATATTTTATATATATATACATTTTTATATTACATTTTATATTGCTATGTTAATATGTCTAGGTTGTTCTTTTCATTTTATTGTGTTGTCATTGTCTCTGTGTGTAATGCTGCTGCTACACTTTAATTTCCCAGCTTGGGATCAATAAAGTGTATCTATCTATCTATCTACATTCAAAGTGATTGTTTTCAGTTCAGTGTGACAACATTGAGATGAAACGTTGATTTAAACGTGACTTGGTGAGACACTTTAATGTATATTGTCACATAACCTGAACAGTGAAGTCGGCTGAATCAGCAGGTTCAGTATTATCTGTAGAAAATACAGACGGGTGACGGATTAAAGATGAAGTCTGACATACAGCGGAGTGTGAGTAACCAGCAGAACAGCTGAGGAACAGACTCTGTACGTCTGTTGACTGTGCTGAACCAACCAACATCATTATTTCCAGGCTGCTCTGCGAAGACAGAGAGCTGAAACTACAAAATGATGATGTTTTTCTGATGAGGACGAGCGGCCCTCATCAGAAAATCATCATATAGGTCGACTGAAAGCAGCTTATTAACACCTGTGTTCACAGTTCTCATGAGGTGGAGACCTTTAGTGGCTGTAGTAATTATCATGGCAGCAAAGGAGGAAGTCAGGTGAAGTATAGAGACTGACAAAGATCACACAGTAAGAAGGTTGAAGAGGATTGGTCGGGTCAAACAAGGACAGGACTTTCACCCAGGAGACGGCTGTGTGTGTCCGGTGTGAGACTGAACGTTAACAGCGAGTTACATTAACTTAGAAACGCACTGAAGTGACGTCACATACATGATGTAGCTGTTGATCTGGTGACTGGCACTCGACCTGTTCAGATGTTTGAATGAGATTGTGTTGACAAAAGCAGGCACACTGCAATACAAGTGCTAGCTGTGTGTGCGTGGTGTCAGAGTTATCTCTTCTGACTGCGAAAATTCACATGAACGCTCCTCAAGTCAGATCAACAACGACTCAGAAAGTGGGAGACATTCAGGTGCACCAAGTTACTGAGCTGACGTAACATGACGGAAACATGGCTGACGAAGGTTAACACTGATGGAAAGAAACTCGTACTGGAGTCAGGTATTGTTTCCTTTGTTCTTCGTTGTCACATTATATTGGAAACAGCTCTCAACACGTTGTTTAAACGCTCTGAGTGATACAATGAAAAACATCTTCTCTCTGACGTCCATGTTGCTCCAATGCTCCGACACCACAAACTGGATGAAATTGACATGAAAGCTGCAATAACGTGTTTCAGAGGAGGAGAAGAAGAAGCATCGTGGGTCGTGTGTCGGCTCAATGACTTATTGGGTGATAAAATCAGCTTTAAGAAGCATAAAAATATATAGTTTCTATGTTTCTGCTCCACAGCTTCTCGTTCAGCCTGAAAACTTTAACGCAGCATTACGTTGCTCCTCTGATGGACCCATTTCATGAATGTGGGAGTCGTTCTTGCTGCTTTCTTGTCAGTTTCAACCAGTTTGTAAATAAAATGTAATTGTGTTGGTAATCAAATATTTAAGACCTGAAGACTCTGTGTTGTTCACCACTGTCCACCAGCTATCTAATCATGTTTCGACATAATGGGCAGCAGTTACACCATCAGCCATCGTCTGCACTCATTATCTATATTACGATCAGACTGCCGTCCACCACATGCAACATTATGCACTAAAAGCTTGTGTGTGTGTCCAAACACACTCGCTGACACCACTGCAGAGAGGGCGTTGACTTTTATGGACTCCAGGATGTGTTTACCGCTGCGTTATACAGTTTTATTGATCCAGTATAAAGTTAAATTACTTACAACATGCCAAGTAAAAGCAGGACGGTAAAAGGTCCAGAAAGAAGCGTCCTGTTTATTGACTGTAACCGCTGCAGTCATAGCGAGTAAAGACTGGATGTGATCTCATCTTTCGGTTTATCTTTCTGACGTTCATACTTTCTTTTCCTTCACTTTTCTCCCCCGTCTCTCTCTCAGTAGATGACAGTCACACTGTCTGCAGGAAACATCTCCTCACACCAATATGTCACTCAAGAAGAAACACAGAGAGGCACCGGTGAGGAGGACAGACAGTGTGTAAAGAGACACTGAACAAAAACAGAAAGAATGAGAGGGAGGAGGACATGGAGAGAGACAAGACAGTGACGTCTGTGGGAGAAATATGAGTGAAGGACTGGAGGTGAACGAAGACCCAGAGGACTGAAACAGAGCGAGCAGGACAGAAGACTGAAGATGGAAAAGGCAGTTTCACAGACAGACGGACGGACGGACGTCACATGACAGCAGCACGGGGACAGACGAGCTCGTCTGAAGGCTGTCGCTTCAAAATGATGATCTTCCCCTCAAACGTCCTGATTTTCTTTTCTTTTTCTAAATTTCCAGATCTTCCAGAACTTTTCTTTGTGGTTTTTCTCAAGTTGAATGAAATTATTCGGAATAAAATGAGTTAAATAAATCAATTGTATAAAAGGTGTTGGGAACCTGTACACACAGCATTTTGCCAACTTCGTCAAAAAGATTGTGAATATTGTGATTTGGGATTAAAACCAAATTGAACCTTTTCAAGCTGTGAACCTTCAAAGGTACCAGCAGATTCACCCACATCCAGGACTTCAGCACCACCTTCTGCTTTACTGTTGGAAACTACAGATTTCTTTAATGTGATTTTCCATATGAAACCTAGAAAACAGTGCTCAGATATGTTTAAATATCAGGAAAAAACAGCACTTGTGAGTTTAGATTGTTCTCTCATTCATAGAAAATTGATGATATTAAAAGAAAATCTAAATTTCTCGAGGCCCTGTTTTAGTTTCAAGGTGACGAAACCAGCACAAAGTGGACCCTGATGTCGTGGTTCACACATGTGCAGCAGGGTTGTGGAAGATTAACTGGCGATCCATTTCTATGAAAAACTAAATGATCGTCTGAGGAAAACGATCCAGTTGTCTTTGCAACAGCGACGCCAGCAACAAAACCACCTGGAAACACCAGGGAGGGAAAGAGTTCCCGTTTCCACTTGAACTGTGTCAGTGATTAAAATACATCACTGTCGACACGCACGGACGTCGTTAGTGGACTTGGTTGTTCTTTAAGCTGCTTCACCTGATTTCCTCGTTTGCTGGCGTGACAATTACTGCAGCCACTAGAGGTCGCCCCCTAACGAGAAACATAAATATTGGCCATAATAAGCTGCTTTCACATAAGCCCGCTCAGCCAATAACATCACTTGGTCTTATTGCTCTGAAACAGCTGAGCCAATCACAGTGAAGCATGAAAAATGTTGTCGTCTGGACGTTACAGAGCGGCTCCACGATGCTGCAGCGTGTCGGTGAAGCTGTTATTGATCACTTTAGTCTTGATTCTGCTGTCTGACATCATAAATGCTTCTCGCAGGAAGCTGCAGATTTACTAACGTGTGTCCGGCTGCCTTCAGACGTCTGCAGAGATGTAATGAACTAAAAGAGGCTTTCATGCAGTGCAGAGAAGCTGTGAACGACAGACAGATTCATTTGTAAATTCATTGTGTCTTATTTGTGTTTATAGTCGAGGTTTACTTATGTTGAAGGCCTGATTTTATACGTGGAATGAGAAAAGAGAAACTCTCCACCACTCAGGAGTTTTATACAGCCGGCTTCATCTTCTGCAGTCGTATTTACTAAGGTTTTGTTTTGTTTTTCGAAGTTTCTGACCTCGACTCGCGGTTCAGATTTGTGAATCAGGATGACGGTGGGGTTAAGATTCATTGTGCAGAAGATTAGGAAAGGTCAGAAAATATAGTTCTGTAATGGGCTGAGGTACAAAAGGAGAGTACGAAGAGCACGAAGGGTCAGTGTCATCCCGACAACCAGAGGCTGCTGGAGCGTATTAACAATTGAACAGCCGAGTCGTCCTCGGGATCACTGAGACTTTCTGACAGCTCGAATCTCAAAGTTTTTTTGACTGTGCAGTTAGATTTGCGCCTGAGGGCTTCAGAGAGACGGATGAACCAAACTGAGTCCTCTGGAATTAATTTGAATTTTACCAGGCAGTCAAACATTAATGCACGTCCCTTATAAGACTTGATAAGTCTGTTCCTGTGTGTGTGGCTCGCTCTCTCTCTCTCGCTCTCTCTCTCTCTCTCTCTCTTGATAGCCTGTTGAGGGCAGATAATTAAAAACACATTCAAATGAGCCAAAGATGGAAATTTAGCATCACACTGAACAAATCTACACACACACACACACACACACACACAGGACGGACAGGGGCCCAGATCCCTGCAGACACTGATGTAATCAGTGACCTTTGGATGTGTCCACATTTACATTCACACACAAGGTAGAGCTGCATTCATTTGCCGTTTTAGACAAGAGGGAAACTGTGGAGGAAGGAAGGGAAGAGGCAGAACAACAGAGGTGATGGAGAGAGACACGAGGGAGGAAACAAAAAAACTGACATGAGAACGGTACATTATATACATTATGTTATGTTATGATATGTTACCTGACGATCACAGTTTTCGGTCTCAGTATGTTTGAAAGAATTTGACTTTAATGAATGTCAGACGGGTGAAGTGACAGTGAGGTTACAGAGCGTCAGGTCTACATACGTGAGCTGTAAGCTGGCTAGAAACCGACTGCGTGCCTCTGTTCGTTGGTTCAGCTCAGCCTCTGACTGAACTCAGACATCAGCTGAAACTGCATTTCTTCTGTTAGTCTCTCCCAGTCCGTCTCCTTCATCCTCCCGTCTCTGCTTATTGAAGAAGTAGATTCATGAAGCTCCAGGCGAAGCACTTGTCTCATTCTTAACTTGCTGTATTTGTTGGTGTATTAGCGTCTATTTTCGCCCACTCGTTCCTTTCAATAAAGTTTAAATGCAGTTGTATTTTGTCGTCACTGTGATAATTCACTTTACAACACATTCAGTCTGAATCTAGTTTATAGAATCTCATCTTGTTCTGATTTGTAGTCGGCGTAATCGAATTGTTGTCTCGTTCTGTTTTATCAGTTAACTGCACCAGTTAAAACCTCAACAGCCTGCTGCTGTTTCAGCCTTTATTAAAGTGTGTTTATCACGCTGCATGTGGACCTCGCTGCACCAACCCTCATCCTGGTACAGGTGGAAAAATGCTCCGGCTTGTTTGCATTTATTTAAACCAAACATGATTGTTTTGAGCGGTGTTAAACCCACGATGCAGTGACGCCGCGTCTGCCTGCAAAACAGAGTCGGGGGGAACTTGTGTTGCAGATGTGGAGACGAGCGCTGGCTTTAAATGGACACATCCCTGCACGAGGAAAGGAAACAGCTGCTAGCTTGTTTAGTTTTGTAACATTACCGTACACGTTCTCACTCACAACTCGTCAGATACAGCAGCCCAAGATTTATGTATCGTAACATAAGTTACAACTCTTCATTCTTGACTCTTGATCATGAACAGGATGCAAATCCTGATCTCCAGAGTTCATGTCCAGCTTATGATCCATCCATCCACTCACAGTTTGTACTTTTCTCGCTCTTTATACCACTGTGTGAGAGGGGCGCTTCAAGAAGTGACGCTAGACGGGGAACAACAGCGTTAAACTCAGAAGCATAGGGGCGCTGACTGACCAGGCTGCTGTGTCGGTCGTGTTGGGAGTGAGATCAGGCTGCACAAGCAGAAAGAAGGAAGATGCTGCCTGACAGGCTGCAGACCAACAGTCTGCATCCAGTGAGTCAGACTGAGTCAGACTGAGTCAGACTGAGTCGTATCTTTGTGGCCACAAAAACTATTAAAATCATAAAGGGTTCAAATTATAACAGCTGCAGGAGACAAAGTGCACCACAGAACAAAGTTTAGACAGGCAGGTGGAATAAAGTGTGTTGATTACACTCAGTTAGAGAAGCTGGATGTGACAGCAGGACTGTTTAAAGGTCTCTACACAGACACGTTGTACATCCTCCTGCATCCAACTTAATCATGAAGGAAATTAAAATAAACTGTGGTGCATTAACACGTCCAACACATTAACACCACAGTCATTTTCAGCCACTTACAGAAACAGTATTTCTCGATCTCTTACTCAACACTGACATCTCAGCTTTTAATAACTCAACTCTCTTTCCCACCGTCATCTGTCTTTCCCTTTAAGGAGTGGTGGGCCCGCCACTGTTCCCGACTTGTCAGCTGTGATTTACCGCACCATTATAAGACCCCGCGTATAAAACACAGGGCTGATAACAAATGCATGGAAAATAAAAATCTGCAGGTGTTTGCAGTGGTGGGTTGGTGTGCTTCTCCAGGCGAAAAATCAGACAGAGTTCCCAACATCATTTCTCTTCTGCTTT
Source organism: Pagrus major (assembly GCF_040436345.1). Taxonomy (NCBI): domain Eukaryota; kingdom Metazoa; phylum Chordata; class Actinopteri; order Spariformes; family Sparidae; genus Pagrus; species Pagrus major. The sequence continues at coordinate 1,038,296 of NC_133220.1, read as the reverse complement.
GACGACGCCACCAATCTCTCTCTCTCTCTACATCTCTCTTGATGCCATCTCTTTTTTCCACCTCCATCTTTCACTGTTTCTCTCTTGTTCTCTCTCCAAAGGCTATGTGCATTCTTCATTGTATGATTAAGAGGAAGCAGCAGTCAAAAATAGACCCAGACATCACTGAAGAAAAAAAAACAAATACAGTAGATTAATACATCTGCCGGAGGGGAAAACTATAGAAACCTTGTTGAGAGATCTTATTCAGCAGGCGTCATCGTATAAATGCAGTCTGTATATTAAATCTGTATATTAAATCTAACGTGAGGTCATGGAGGGAGAGCAACTTGAACTATTCATCTTTTTAATGTGTGAAATAAGAGGTGACATCACAAATAGTGTCCTCTGTACATTCAGCTCCCGACATCCAAACATATCACACGTCAGAGCGCCGACGGTGTGAACCTGCTGAGAGGAAATAAAACAATAAAGCTGAATTATCCTTCTTAAATATTCAGGAAAACTCTCATAAACCAAGAAATTAAGTTTTTTAATGGACTTCGTTTATTAATTGTGTTTATGCAACTATTGTATCATTTTACATCAAATGAACTCAAATCTGTCGACTGTGTTGTGTCATGACGATGATGAGGCAGAAATAAGAAAACAATTTGATCGAGGTTTCAAATTTTACACAAAGTTTTTACACTAACAGCTCCTGAAGGAACCACAGTCCATTTTTATTCAGGACTCAGTGGTGTCCTCAGCCTGCGGGACGATCAGCTGTCCTTCACTGCTAACATCATACGACAAGCAGCTCCTGCAGATTCATCCTCCACTACATCAGGAGGATACGTCCGTTCCTCACACAGATGTTGGTGCAGGTTCTGGTCTAGGCTCTTGTCATCTTGTGCTGGCCGCTGCGCCTGCATGTGCCATCCCAACCTCTGAAGCTCATCCAGAGCGCAGCAGCCAGGCTGATCTTCAATCTGCAATGGGAATGCCTCGGGTCCATCGTTCACCCAGGACGAGGTCAAACCAAACCGCCCCGCCCGTCTACTACGCTCTGCTTCTGCTAACGAGTAAGAAACTCTAGTCGTCTTTAGACTGAAAACTGTTCAGACTGCACTTTAGCCCAAAAGAAATAAAAACTCTCTGATAAAGTTAATGTTGATGTTCATTCTCTCAATGTCGTGCGTGCATCATGCGCTTATTTTAATCCACTTTGAATAAAAGATTCAGCTAAAATGTGTCCAGCTAACCAGACTGCAGCAGCCAGTCTCACAAAAATCAAATGGAAACAAAAAAAAACTATCAACAGGCTAAAAAAGCTAACAAGCTTACAAGCTGTGAGCCAACTGACTTTCGTACGTGAACAATTATAGCGAGGTCAGTAAAACCCGGTCGGTCCCATCGCTGTTCTTCAGTGCACATGGACATTAGTTTGTAGAAGTGATTTGACGTGTGGAGGTCAGAGAGCTGGTGCCGACAGCAGGCCAGTTCAATCAAGTTAAATATACCTGACGGCTGAATACAGCCACTCACTCACTGCGTGTTCTGGTCAAAGGATTTAAAACTCAGTCAGTGAGTTTGTAACATTTGATCACTGGCAGGTAGTTTGGGGACGTACAGCATAAAAGTCTGTTAGACAGCAGAAGACGAGAGCGTTCATCAGTGTTTGTTTACACAGGAAGTATTGTTTTATGCAGGTTAGCTAAGTGATTGTGTGTTGAGCACTGAAAACGCACGTGACCTACACTCAATGCTGCGCCTGAACGCATCATGTTCAGACACTTTCTGGTGGGATTATAAAATAATTATAAATTAATCCGTTCAGAAGATCTGTTGTAAGAATCCAAACAAGTTCTTCTCACAGTGTTTTTTACAATCCCATCAGTTCATCTGTGAGCGAAAAAATTCAACAAATGAACTTTTTAATTTCTCTCTTTTTAATGAAACTAATAAATTAGGACCTCCTCTCTGCACCGATAAATCACTGACTAGAAATGATCCTGTCGATGACTGAATGCCAGAGAACCTCAATTTGGTACCTTTTTTTTCTTGGAGTGCTTTTCATTTCATGACAATCAATAAAGTCTTAAATCATAAAAGTCTGAGCTCTGCATTGCTGCAGAGAGGCGCTTACAAATCATCAAGGTGTTAAGAAATGTTGATGGGGAAGAAAATTACACTGAGGAGGTGGTGATGAAGCCGAGCCCGTTTAATTTGTGGAGTCACGCTGAAATGTCCTCAACATTTTGAGGTAAGTTGCATATAAAAAAGAAAATATGCAAATATTTATTGGACTGAAGTGAAGACAGAGACGAAGACCATCAACATGGACAGAAAACAGACTCTCAGTAAACGTCTCATCCTTCTGATTTTTCTTTTTCTTTTACAGTTTTAGTATTTTTCAAGCAGACAACAGTTAAGTCTCAGGGTTCATCAATGTAGGCAGATACAAAAGTGTGGGTTGTTAATTATGACGACAATAACATGACTGAAATAAACAAGAAAATTAAGCTAGTTAACGGCTAACGCAGCTAAATTAAGCAGCACAGCAGTTACTTTAGTAACAAGCGAAGTTATCTGTCAGGAAAAACTTTCTCCATAAAATATGATGCAGTTTCTCCTAAATCAGTGTTGGGTGGCCTTTTCTTTTCACAAAGCAACACGGGGGTATCGGGGTGGGGAACACTACAGTGGGGTAAAAACAACACAATATGTGCCTTGTTGTAGAAATGACAAACTAAGTTAAAGAAAGCGCCCTGACGTGTCGCTGTAATGAGCCCACTGCATCCAGAGGCGACGCTCTGCAGCCACAGATCGATGGCAGAGGAGATGGCTCTGACAAGGTTGACTCACTAAGGTTAAGACAATCACAGCATTTTTCACTCTGCAGGCCAGAGCTCACTGATCTTTACAATCAAACAGGGACTTGTCTGCTCCTTCACACTTCTTTGTTCCTTGAGTCTTGTGTTTCAGGTCGTGTTCGTCGTCACTTGTGCCGTCTGTTTCTTATCAAAATCTCTTTTTTGCCTCGCTCGCTGCTCTGTGACACTCTTGTTTCACAGGAATCATTTTAACTGTCATGGTCATGAAATAACATGCCGGCAACAAGTTTCAGTTTGTTTGTTTTCTCCCCGTCTTCCCATTTACACTTAACAGTTCAAGCCTCTCTATCAAACAGAACGAGCGCGCCGCTGCCAAAATCTCATCATCTGAGAGAGAATCGTATCAGACTGTACGCTGCCTTAATGGGATTACCACTCGATGAAGAATCTCATGTCAGGGTGTAATCACCCAAAAGCCTCAACTTGAAACTATAATTATATTCTCTCTTGATAGAAAAACTGTCACTGTTACTTTTTTTTCTTGTCACACATTTATCTCCAACAAATTAGAAAATCATCATTGAAAAACATTTGAACATGTTGTGATTGACTGTACAGGACTTCACTGAGCATCACCAACTTTCATTTGAATTTCAAAGGTTGGATAACAGTTCAGGTCAGTTAGTCGGTCCTCCACTTTAATATCTCAACAACTATTCAAGATTTCTATCAAACTGGGTGCACACATCCTCTAGCTGACTAATGACAGGCCCACCGGACCTTCATCAGCGTGAAAGCTTTGTGTTTGTATGAGGAGGTCGGGTGCAGCGTTTACACCCAGAGCCTGTACAGAACATAATGTGTGTGTGTGAGTGTGTGTGTTGTGTTTTTGAACTTTTTTCCTGGTCGTGCATTTTATAATTTATATGTCGCAGGAGTCACAAAACAATTTAGTCGCTGTGGAAGAACAAGATAAACTTTATCTAATCTGATCCTCCTCAGCTCGTTTCATCTTCACTCTGCTGCTCCTGACTGTTTTATATGTGTGTGTGTGTGTGTGTGTGTGTGTGTGTGTGTGTGTGTGTGTGTGTGTGTGTGTGTGCACCTCTTCCCTCACTCCCTGTTAACCCACCTGACCCAGACGTTCAGTTTAATGACACGTGCACTGTTTTTGTCATGACTACAGTTACTGGCAGCTGTGTGGTGTCTGTGTGTCACAGAGTCATCCCGACACCATCACCAGAATAAATGTTGGCAAAAACCTTGTTCTTGTTCTCTGCCTGGGTTGAGGCACAAAAAACACTTGGTTAGCCAAAAGAAAGACCTGATTTTGGCTGGAGACTTGTTTAAAATGTAAAAAATAAATAAATAAGAAACATGAAATGGCTCCATACAGCTCGTCCGGACTTTATATCATCAGGAGGAGATGATGACTGAGCCTGACTTTATATCATCAGGAGGAGATGATGGCTGAGCCTGACTTTATATCATCAGGAGGAGATGATGACTGAGCCTGACTTTATATCATCAGGAGGAGATGATGGCTGAACCTGACTTTATATCATCAGGAGGAGATGATGGCTGAGCCTGACTTTATATCATCAGGAGGAGATGATGACTGAGCCTGACTTTATATCATCAGGAGGAGATGATGGCTGAGCCTGACTTTATATCATCAGGAGGAGATGATGACTGAGCCTGACTTTATATCATCAGGAGGAGATGATGACTGAGCCTGACTTTATATCATCAGGAGGAGATGATGACTGAGCCTGACTTTATATCATCAGGAGGAGATGATGGCTGAGCCTGACTTTATATCATCAGGAGGAGATGATGACTGAGCCTGACTTTATATCATCAGGAGGAGATGATGGCTGAGCCTGACTTTATATCATCAGGAGGAGATGATGACTGAGCCTGACTTTATATCATCAGGAGGAGATGATGACTGAGCCTGACTTTATATCATCAGGAGGAGATGATGACTGAGCCTGACTTTATATCATCAGGAGGAGATGATGGCTGAGCCTGACTTTATATCATCAGGAGGAGATGATGGCTGAGCCTGACTTTATATCATCAGGAGGAGATGATGGCTGAGCCTGACTTTATATCATCAGGAGGAGATGATGGCTGAGCCTGACTTTATATCATCAGGAGGAGATGATGACTGAGCCTGACTTTATATCATCAGGAGGAGATGATGAGTGGGTTTTACTTTTTGGGTGAACTGCTCCTTTTTATATAACGATGTACCCTTAAAGTTGTTTGTTTGTTTTACTTTTGAGCTGTTAAAGAGAAACACAAACAAAACATTAAAGTTTAAATTAAATTAACATTAAACTCTGCTGCAAACTGAAGCATTCATTAAAATCTGCATCATAAATTCAGTCGTATGACACCGTTAGATTTATAGAAGTCTTTCCATAAACTCTCTGTATTTAGCTTCTTTCCAGGATGTTAATGGAGAGCAGGTTTCATTTATCATCCTCACTCACTGAAGTTATTACCCAGCTAAATGCCAGTTTATGTCGTAATTAAAGTCAAACTCATCGACTGGTGAATTTCCCCGGAGCAACATCAGTAAAGATGGATTCCAGACAATAATTGTTGATATCGTGTGTTTTTTGTTTGTCCTTTGGCATTTTGACGCCCTGTGAAGTTAAATCACTGAGTCTCTTTGAGAGCTTCTGCTTCACTTTACTCTCTTTATTTTTATCTCACCGGTTCAAATTTGAAGATAGTTGTTTCTCTTCTTCGTGTGTATTTGCATTGGATTTCATCACCTTCATTTTTTTTGTTCTTTCACTTTTTTATCACTTAAACTTCTTTTAAAATAAACCTAAACTTTGTCACAAACATGTAACAGGTTCTGATGATACTTCACTTCTGAGCGATTGGATCCAGAGATGCTTGTTCGAAATTTAAAGTGATTTTAATCGTCAAGGTTATCCTGTGTGGCTCGAAGGGTAGAGCAGCGGGGCTTCGTCAGTCGCATGTTTCTTACATAAGAGCGACACCTCAGCAGTGTTCTTATGTAAGAAACATATTGTCGAGCGGGTCGAATTAATTCTCCCTCCTCCCCCGTCTCAGAGGGTCTGCGCCCAGCAGGGGGAAGCTGGTTCAGATGGAAAGGAAGAGAAAATCCTGGTTCTGGTTTGTCTGGCTTTAAAAACAAGTTCTTATCGTGGAGAAACCAGATAGATGGCACTGACGACTGGCAGACAGACACACGGACTGACAGAAAAACAAACACAGGAAAGGAAAGCTGAGGGAAAGAAAGGAAGGAGGAAGAAGACAGCGAAGAACAGAGTGAGACAGACAGCCAGACTGACAGAGAGGACGCCAGGGGTATGGGTCTCAGAGATAAAACCCACTGGACATTGCTACTTGGACGGGCAGGAGTTTTCCTCCCTCCTCTCCTCCCTCCCTGCCTCCTCTCCTGCCTCCCTCCCCTCCTCCCTCCTCTCCTCCCTCCCCTCCTCTCCTGCCTCCTCCTCCCTCCTCTCCTCCCCCTGCCTCCTCTAAGCCCCTGCAGCTACATGCTCGCCTGTGCAGACCATCTGGGAGGGAAGGGATTGTTTCTGCAGAGGGACCCACACTGCCAGCTTCCTACACTGACTGATCTGGGGCTTTGGAGAGCCCTACTCTCCCGGCTTCAAACACAATAAACAGAATGGATTGGATGAATGTATGCCATTGTACTTTATCTGGAGAGGGGATGGGGGCAGAGACAGAGGAGGGGAGAGAGCGATGGAGCTGCACTGATGGCAACACAGGGATGAAGGAGGAAAAACACTGAGTGACAGGTGCAGTAAAACACAGCAGCTCTGTGTGCACAGACATCTGCATCATAACATAGAAACAAAATGTACACTTAGGCCCATTATGTGTTGAAACAAATATCACTCGGTTCTTCAAGTCTCTGCTTTGACTCCACTTTCATCTCAAAGGCGGAAGTCGATATTTTCCTGGTGCATTTGCTCAGGAAAACATGGACAAATGGATGTTTGTGTGGCAGGTCTGCACTTCACAAGCAACTACAGCAGCTGATTTAACAGGCCACACACAGAGGTGGAGTACTGGGCTCGTACTGCAACACTTCTATCAAGCACAAATCAACTGCATGGAAATGAAAATGGAAACTACAAAGTTGTTGTTACAGAACGTTTCACAGCCGAACGTGTTACTGGAGGAAACCACAAGATGGCGCACTTTACAACACGGTACATCGCTGTTGTCCTCGCTGCTTCCAGACCCCTGACCCATCACACCCCCAGCTGGTCCTACGCTGCACCGACTGTTCATGTGCAAATGGTGTCTTGCATACAATGTCTTCAGAGGATGCATGCAGCAGCCATCATGCGTACACAAACGTGTTGTTAACAGCGAGCGTACCTGAGACCCGTCAAATCAGAAGCTCCACAGTCGAGGTTACAAACAAACAGATCGTGATTTTATTGTTTTGACTCAAACTGGAACAAACTCGCCTTAATATGAGATCAGCTGAGTCAGTGTCTCAGTAAAAAAACAGAACAAGCATTAGGACAATATTCAATGTCTGTTCAAATGTAGGAAGTTTAACTGCTTCAACCACTTCACGTTGAATTAACAGCCTGTCCAGTGCTCTTAAAGGAGGACATGTCTTTTCATCAGGAGAAAATTCAGAAAATGTCTTAAATAGTGGAGCACAAAGATTCAGGCAACACATTTTATTAGAGGACTAATGTTTCGACGCCATCTGCGTCTTCATCAGAGTCAAACAGTTCAGAGACTCACATCCCTGAATAACCTCCTCTGATTAGACCTAATCCAGTGCAGGCTGGAGGAAAAGGGGAAGAGGCAATCAGCTGCATGTAGGCAGCGTTCTTAATTAGAAAGGTAAACTTGTTATTAGTAAAATTCACAGAGAATTAAATTATCATGAAAAACAACAATAAACACAAACACTGCAACAACTGAGGAACTGACATCCTTTTGAATAACTTCCCCTGAATCAAGACAGAATCCAGCACAGGCTGAAACAAAGGGAGGAGGACTGAGCAGCCTCTTTTCTGCAGGCTGTGCAGGATCAGGCGTTAATGAGGGGAGGTTATTTAAGAGGAAGTGTCTCTGTGTTTGACGAACACGTCCTCGGACCTACACGACTGTCAGCATCTCCCACAATGACGTATTACTGCTCCCAAAACAACATGACACACGTACCAGCCTTCGTCCTGCAGTCGCTCTGTGGTTAGCGTCAGGGAAACATTGAGTCACATATGACTCATATCTTAACGCCACTATCAGAACACTTTCTTCGATTCTGTTGCACTTTGTCAAACTTTTTTATTTATTTTTTTAGCCTGTATTGACACATGCAGCTGGCGATCAATCGCTGAATCTGGCCTGTTCCTCGACAGCCATGTGGGGATCCAGACAGCTCCACAGTAATCTCAGTCAGACAGACACTGGATATAATGACGAGGACTGATTATTGCACCAAAACCAGCAGAAAAGATTTTGACAACATCGATCTTGTGCAGCTTCAGCTGTCAGCAAGAACTCAGTCAGTGAACAAGAAGACCTGCTCGTAGATATTAACCTCAGAGAGAAACCTTCATTCTGTGCGTACATTATTGTAAACGGGGATCCGTCTCTTGGTGATGTTTGCTGTTTCTGCCTCAAAGTACATTTTTTTTTATTTTGAGTCAAACATACTGGACCTGAATTAAACTGGACCACCTTGAGGAAGTGAAACAGATGAGAGGAGTCTTACGATGAGGCTACAAATAAAAAGAATGAATCACTCGTTACATTTTGTCTCAATAAGTGGTGATCAGTGTGCATGTTTAACAACTTTTCAGTCTTTTCATGGATTATTGCATCTTTCCATCCGTCTCATTCTCTGAGTGTCACTCACTTTTCTGCTTTGATGGATGTGAACTGATCATCTTCAGTATTATTTAACACTCTCTTCACATTTACGTCACATGACTGCATCGTGCAGCGTCGGGTCATCGGTCCTGTTCAGAATTGAAACATTCAGGGAATCTTGTTTCCGTTTTACAGGACATCATTACAAGAGCACAGAGAAATAACCTCAGGTTTCTGCTGCTGCCTGATAGAGCCATAGGTGTGCTGACTCACCACGATACCACGGCTGCACACCTGAATCTCATCCTGACAGGATATTGTGCCTGCTGGGGATGAGTATATATCATTTTTTTTTTCGGAGATGGGATGTTTTTAGAGGGGTGTGGAGATGTGAATGAGGTGATGAGCCGAGTGTAAGAGAGGCCTTTAAATTTTAACACACCAGCCTCTCACCGACTGTGAGGTGGAGGTCTGACACATGGAGTAAGACTGCCCTCTGCTGCACGCTTATAGGAACGATGCATGAATATCTGAGAGGTCTGCAGCAGCTGCTTAATATAGGAAAGTGTACTGAACAGTTGGGATGTAAATTAACCTCCGACATTGAAGTAAAATTTAACTTTATCACATCAACACAAGGCATTTTTAATAAATGCTAAGCTGAAAAAAAGGAGATGACTGGCTGCTCTATGTAACACGATGTTAAAGAGGTAGTCCAGGCACCAAACAAGCAAGGAGCAATAAAAAAGCCTGAGTTATAGTGGCTTAATACATTAAAAGGCTGCTGTATTGACTCATTATTCCCAGTATCATCACTCTGAATTGACCTGATGACCACTGTGTTCACTGGACACATCTACAAATGCCTGAAAATCAAAAAATGACATTCATAAAAAACATGTCAGCATATTTAATCCAGTGGAGTCTGTGGGAGATGCACGAACAAGCAGACTGAAACCCAACAGATCTACGTCAGATGACCTTTGATAAGGAAATGCCTCTGCAAGAGAGAGAGGACACGCTTCAGAGAGAGGGCAGGGGCAGGATTCTCCAAGTAGCTACATTAGTTTATTTGCTGTTTGTGTCAAAATACCAGTAAGAACATGATTATAGGCAGAGTTCACACAGTCAAAGTGAGCCCAATGAAAAGGCTCACCGCCGTAAACAAAAAAAGTTGCAAGTGTCTCTTTAAAATGTCACGATATAGAGTACACTGTTATTCATTCATTCATTCATTCATTCATTCATTCATTCATATTTAAATTCATCTTCTTCCTGATGATTGACAGGGCTGATGACGTCATAACATCACACCTCCTCAGCTCAGAGCGCTGCTGGCCCTTTAAGACGCTCGCTGTCGCCATGGTTACGAGCAGGAAGTAACAGAGCGTCTTCGGCATGTCAACATCCGGGACTTCACCGTCTCTGCGCCTCTGCAGCTGTGACTCACCGTGACTCCTCCGACAGACACCGTGAGTACCGCCGCATCTGTTAGCTTCCGTGCTATCGCTAGTTTCTTCACTGTTAGCTTCCGTGCTATCGCTAGTTTCTTCACTGTTAGCTTCCGTGCTATCGCTAGTTTCTTCACTGTTAGCTCGTGTGCTGACGTTGATGTCACGGATGTGTTATTCGTGTCGCGCACAGCTGATCTGCAGCATCACGACGTGAGTGTGTAGCGTTATAACCTGCTGGTGTTAAACTGCAGCGCTCTGCTGTCTGTTCAGCACCGACATGTCGCTGTCCATGGTGCTAACAGAGGAGCCGAGGCAGCTAACCACAGCTCTGCTAACCAGAGCTCTGCTAACCAGAGCCCAGCTAACCACAGCTCAGATAACCAGAGCTCAGCTAACCACAGCTCAGCTAACCACAGCTCTGCTAACCACAGCTCAGCTAACCACAGCTCTGCTAACCAGAGCTCTGCTAACCAGAGCTCAGCTAACCACAGCTCAGATAACCAGAGCTCAGCTAACCACAGCTCAGCTAACCACAGCTCTGCTAACCACAGCTCTGCTAACCAGAGCTCTGCTAACCAGAGCTCAGCTAACCACAGCTCAGATAACCACAGCTCAGCTAACCAGAGCTCTGCTAACCACAGCTCAACTAACCAGAGCTCAGCTAACCAGAGCTCAGCTAACCACAGCTCAGATAACCAGAGCTCAACTAACCACAGCCCAGCTAACCAGAGCTCTGCTAACCAGAGCTCTGCTAACCACAGCTCAGCTAACCAGAGCTCAGCTAACCAGAGCTCAGCTAACCACAGCTCAGCTAACCACAGCTCAACTAACCAGAGCTCAGCTAACCAGAGCTCAGCTAACCACAGCTCAGCTAACCACAGCTCTGCTAACCACAGCTCTGCTAACCACAGCTCAGCTAACCAGAGCTCAGCTAACCAGAGCTCAACTAACCAGAGCTCAGCTAACCAGAGCTCAGCTAACCACAGCTCAGATAACCAGAGCTTAGCTAACCAGAGCTCAGCTAACCACATCTCAGATAACCACAGCTCAGCTAACCAGAGCTCTGCTAACCACAGCTCAGCTAACCACAGCTCAGATAACCACAGCTCAGATAACCAGAGCTCAGCTAACCACAGCTCAGCTAACCACAGCTCAACTAACCACAGCCCAGCTAACCAGAGCTCTGCTAACCAGAGCTCTGCTAACCACAGCTCAGCTAACCAGAGCTCAGCTAACCACAGCTCAACTAACCAGAGCTCAGCTAACCAGAGCTCAGATAACCACAGCTCAGCTAACCACAGCTCAGCTAACCAGAGCTCAGATAACCAGAGCTCAGCTAACCAGAGCTCAGATAACCAGAGCACAGCTAACCAGAGCTTAGATAACCACAGCTCAACTAACCACAGCTCAGATAACCAGAGCTCAGATAACCACAGCTCTGCTAACCAGAGCTCAGCTAACCAGAGCTCAGCTAACCACAGCTCAACTAACCAGAGCTCTGCTAACCAGAGCTCAGATAACCAGAGCTCTGCTAACCACAGCTCTGCTAACCACAGCTCAGCTAACCAGAGCTCAGATAACCAGAGCTCAGCTAACCACAGCTCAACTAACCAGAGCTCAGCTAACCAGAGCTCAGCTAACCACAGCTCAGCTAACCACAGCTCAGCTAACCACAGCTCAGCTAACCAGAGCTCAGATAACCAGAGCTCAGATAACCAGAGCTCAGATAACCACAGCTCAGCTAACCACAGCTCAGCTAACCAGAGCTCAGCTAACCACAGCTCAGATAACCACAGCTCAACTAACCAGAGCTCAGCTAACCAGAGCTCAGCTAACCAGAGCTCAGATAACCAGAGCTCAGCTAACCACAGCTCAGCTAACCAGAGCTCAGATAACCAGAGCTCAGATAACCAGAGCTCAGATAACCACAGCTCAGCTAACCACAGCTCAGCTAACCAGAGCTCAGCTAACCAGAGCTCTGCTAACCAGAGCTCAGATAACCACAGCTCAGCTAACCAGAGCTCTGCTAACCACAGCTCTGCTAACCACAGCTCAGCTAACCACAGCTCAGCTAACCAGAGCTCAGCTAACCACAGCTCAGCTAACCAGAGCTCAGCTAACCACAGCTCAGATAACCACAGCTCAGCTAACCACAGCTCAGATAACCAGAGCTCAGCTAACCAGAGCTCTGCTAACCACAGCTCAGCTAACCAGAGCTCTGGTTAGCAGAGCTCATGATGTTAGACAGAGTGATGTTAGAGGTGTCGTACTGACAGTTGTTAGTTTTGAGTCTCTGATGTCATGACTGTTTTTAAATAGTTGCATTTAATTTCTGTTTAATTTGCCTTCTGCAATATAGTCACATCAGTTCTATAACATAACATAAAGCATAAAAAGACTGTCAGCAATGAAACACCCCCACAGACTTGTTTTAACATGTTTGAGTTGATAATATTTGAATAACAGCTCCAATTAACTTGTTAAAGTCCTTAAATCACATCTCCTCATTCTCCTCTTCAAATAATCCAGATCCACAATGATTGTGGATGATCCTGATTATAATCTGTTTAAAAACCCAAACAGAATAAAACATGCTTCATATAAACATCTCAGTCAGAATAAACAGGCTCAAAGCGAAGGACATTGAAACCTGTCCCAGTCCCTCCACACTGGACAATGATGGGCTGAAAACTCGTACTGATATCCAAATGCTGGTACGGTCTGAAAGGCGAGCTAGCAGAAGCTCGAACACACGACCACACACTTACATGAGCGTACACATGTGGTAGCGTATAACGTGCATGTCTGAACAGCTTTAAGGTGAAGCCAAGGAGAACTGTAATTTTGTAAAATCTCATTTGCAGAGATAAATCAACAGTAAGACCTTGATGGTATCAGAAGTTTTCATCAGGTTTCAGGAGCCTGGCCAGCTGCAGCGTGACATGGTGTGTCATTTAACTGTCATTGTTTCCAGAAGATGAGCGGGAGCACTGAGGACATCAAACCTGTGAACTGCACCATCAAACCTCCGGTCTACCTGCAGATCGGAGACACCAAAACGGACCCGGCTCACTCCGGAGTTTGTGTTGTAGACGTCACACTCCCGTTTGGAAAGCCTGTTAATGTAAGAGACAGAAATCACTGCCAGCCGTCAGATATTCTAACGCTTTTCATGCTTTATTGTCTTCTGACGCGTCAAAATCGGAAAGGACGTTGTAGACTAACAATTTACGAGGGGTTGACTGTTTTTTTTCCCCTGATAATGCTACATTATGATCAACAAATCCATGTTTAGATCAGCAGAAGGAGAGCTGGTTAGCTGTTAGCTGTCAGTGTCCAGTGGGCAGCAGAGTGCTGTGGTGTATTTGGCTCACGGAGCTAAAAGCTACGGAGATAATAGCTTACAGTTGAACACACCACAGGACTGAGTGTGTTCAGAGGTACATGAAGCCTCGTGACTGCAGCTTAATGTTAGTTAATACAATTATTTTCCAGGATTGGGGTAAAAAGCTACCGTGCATGTATTATAACAACACTCTTACAGAATTGTGAGCTGACAGGTTTCCTTCATCGACCAGGATAATACTGGATAATGTTAAAGCTTGTAAAGAAAGCGGTTATTAGTTTGTGTGCTGACTGCACGTTGACCTGACAGCCTGTAACTGTTTTACTAGAAGTAAATTAACTTTTGAAGGAGAATACACAGCACTGAAGAAATGTGTGTAATCTCCTCAGAGTTTGGTTTTCTTGGCTCCCAGCATGCAGCTCAAATAAAGTCTTAAAGTACCAGTTTCCCCTCAGCCTTAATATTATGTATCATCCGTGTTTCTGCTGCCTCCCGCCGGCGCTGTCTAATAAACCAGAAAACACACACACAAACAAAACATTACTTTAAATATAAAACTGGATTCCAGTCTTGAGAGAGACTTCACGTATTTTGGGCGTTGACCTACTTTTGAGCATTTAGTCCTAATTAAAAATCATTTTAATGCAGAGCGACTCCTCATTAGCTCAGAGCTGTGAGCTTCAAAGGCGTCTGCCTGCAGGAAGCTAATGCACGAGGGAGTTATCTCCACCAGGAGCTTCCCGGTGATGTCCTTAGGTCAGGATGTTAATACTGTGATTTGGCCGACTCTGTTTCTTAAACAACAGGTTCATGGACTGGAGACATGTTTCTTCTGGGCACCAATGTGGTTTAATGAGTCTGATTTATATTATTTTTAAGTCCAGTTTCCTCCAGCAGGTCACCAGAGACCCTGTGAGATCTAATTTTAAGTTGGTTCAAATGCTAAAAAGCTCAAGTAAATCATTTGTAGTACATTTAAATCAATTCTGAATTAAATCATATTCTAATATCAGGAGCAACATGGGAACAACGTTAGCATTTCTGCCCCAAAGTCGTACAGTTTTCCTGCCTCACCGGGGACGCTGTGTGTGTTTCAGATTGAGGAAATCACCTTTAAGAACTACTACACAGCCTACGTGACTGTGCGTCTGTTGAGGAGGAGCCCCGGACAGGAGGCTCCTGCTAAGTGGTGCACGGCTCTGAGAGACCTGCCTCTGATGGACAACCCCCACACCGAGAGAGGCTCCCAGGACTACTACTCCATCCACAGGACACAGGTGGGCCGAGCGTGTGTCCGCCGCTCCACAACTGCTTCTGGTTCCATGAGATATTGTAATTGATAAACGATTTTATGCCACTGATATTATAATGATAGCGTTATAATTAAGGGTGTCTTGATTTCGATTCTATATCAAAAATGAATCACAATTAGTCATCGAGCAGGAGCAGCGATTCTCCCAGTATTTTTTATTTCTCTCCATCTGCTCCCACTTGTGCACTTCCAGCACACATTTGAAGAAAAAGCTAGCTTAGCATTAGCCTGCAGCTCCACCTCCTGTGTGCGCGAAGACGATCAGCAGCGGACATGTTGGGTTTACTGAAGATCCTTTATTGATCCGTTTGGGAAGAGGGTTCACTCTGGACAGATTTGAGAAACTAAACTTCTGTCTTTTGTTGTTTATTAAAGGACTTTTTTTTTTTTTTTTGTTGAACTTACTTGATATATTTGAACTTAAACCTAAAGTGCAAAAAGAGCAACTTTGGTTAAATGTCTTGACGCCTGTCATTTATGTGTTAATCTTTTCAAATCAGATCTGATGTTCTTACAGTAGCAAAGCTGCCAGTGATGAAAAAACTGCGAGTTTAAATGGAATCGTGACTTTTAAATTAAAGTCACATTTAACAGTGAATTAAACTGTGACGCAATAATGCAAGAACATCATTTCAAAGAGAAATTAACCTAATATTTGGACATTGCAGTTGGAATATGAAGAGATATTATATTACAGGATCAGTTCTGGCTGCTCCTAAATGTTCCTGTTAATCGACACAACTGCAGCTGAACTTGACATCAGCTCTGTGAAACAGCATTAAACCAACACAGCCTGTCTGAGCTCAGCGCCGTTTATTTTACGTCTCAGCTGGGGAACCAGCCGACTCTGCAAGAAAAGCTCAATACGCATTATAATGTAGATGTGTGGAGACAATACAAACTGAGTTATTTTTCATTTCTTCTATTTATTTCTTGTTTATTCACGATGCAAATGGAGCCAGATGGCGACTGTTGGTTTAATTTTTGTTTACTTCAGATGGCGCTCTGAGTCTGACGTAGTTTAAAGGCTTATTGTGATCATATAAATGATGTTTATTCACTCTTAATGGGTTATTGTTCATCATATGTAGCCTTAAGGGATGTTCAGTAATTACAGTGATTCTCTGTGTGGCGACTTTAACCCCTTCAGGAATTAAAAAAATGAATAAAAAAGCCATAAAATCATTTTTAAAATGCAAAACAAGTTGTTTCTCAAACAAGCTACGTCAGCCTCAGTCTGAGGCGACCTCTGACCCTACAGGCGATCACTCAGTCTGAATATACCCCACAGCTCGTCCTCCTCAAACGGATCAGAGGTTTTTTTTAAAGATTTTAGATTTATCTTTTACAGCTAAATCTGATTTATTTCAGATGTTCAAAAGTATTATACCTTCATGTCTTACTCATTTTATTCCCTATCCGTCAAATACTGTAGCAGCACTTTTCTTCTGTATTGTTGTTGGTACAGATGCAGGTCGATCCGGACCACGTGGTGTCGGTGAGGCTGATCCTGAGACAGCCGTCCTCAGCCTGGCTGACCTTCAGCCTCGAGGACGTCAAGATATACCCTCACATGGAGCCGGTTGGTTTTCTGTGTTCAGAGCAAACTAACATTAATCACAAACTCACTGAGATGTTAAAGTTAGAATAATGTACTTAATGAGCTGACTGCTCCTCCTAGCTTTTATAGTCATAGCATCAGTATTATCTTCAGCGGACTGTTTGATTTGTAGTGTAATTAAGCTCCTGGATTTTATTGTATCTTTTATTTTTGCCAACTCAGTTTGTGTATCCTGTACACAGGTTTAGCTAGCAGGTCGTTTACAGTGAGCTTTTATTAGACTGCTGAGACAGAACCAGAACATTTCAGTTGCTGAACGGAGCTGGAAGATGAAAAAAGCTTCACGGAGCTGAGAGGAGGTTACTCTTCAGCAAACACAGGCCGTCACGTGATCTGGTGTTCATGAACACACATGGACCATAGCTGCTTTAACGTGTGCTGTTCATGTCTGGCAGGGAGGGTTAACGAGTAAACGTGACTGACTGGCGCAGAATGAAACATCAGCACGTTTCTGTTTGTCTTTAGATGAAACAGTCCCGGTGAAAATCATCGTCGTGCTGTCAGTTCAGCTTTCAGTTCATTCTTTGTGTGTCAGGTTCTGATCTGTGTTGGATCATTTGGACCTAGTGACATGCAGAGCTGCACTACAGTGTTGTTCTTGATACGACCACCAGATGGTGCCAAAGTGAAACCCTGCATCAGTGGATCAAGTTAAAGAAATGACTCCAACATGGCGATTACAACATCAGACTGACCTGCTCTGTTTTTCTGTTCCAGGACCCAGAGAAGGAGGTTTCTGATTGGCTGTCTGACCTGACGCTGGTTGACCAGCACCCTGACCTGGAGGTACTCATTTGGGTTTGTCTGTCTGTTGAACAGGGTCATAGTTACCAGTAAGGACACTGTGGTCATGTCAGCATGTCTCTGGGGGTTCGGGTGTTTTACAATATAATGTTATTGATTAGAAACATTTACAGAAGGCTAATAAATAAGAAAATGATGTTGCTAACAGAAATGTAAACCTGGTAGTGTGTCGACTCTCTCCCCAGTGAAATTCATGTCTTCAAATTTGAATGTAAAACCTCAACCCACCTGATTTATCTGAAAAAAAATCATTGTCATAAAAGTGAAAACAGGGCTGTTTTTCTTCCTCTGCTGGACATCCGTCTTCCTCTCCGTCTCCAGGGCCTCCCAGACCCTCAGACTGTATCGTCCAGTATCCAGCAGATGTGGGCTCTGACTGAGGTGATGCAGACCAACCAGACTACGGCCTCCATCGGACGATTTGATGTGAGTCTGAAACACACAGATCACCAGCAGCCTGATACTCAACCTCCTCTTCAGTCGACACAGAGGCAGCTGTGTGGTTATCGTGTCAAGTGCAGTGATGGTTAACATCCTGCAGTGGTGAGGGGAGCCCAAAAAGGAGAGCTGGGGCCCGTGCTGAGATGAAGCGCTTTTACACTGAGAGGAAAAAACGCTGCACGTACATCTTGTCTCTATGACAACAGTATCTTGACAACCGCCGCTGTATGATCCACACTGATCCTCTGTGGTTTAATATGTTTGTGTTTTATTTGACATCTGGACATCAGAGGAGGAGGATGTGGGTGATCACATGATCCATAGGAGACACAGATACGGTGAATATTATCGCCGAGGCCACGAGAAAGAAAAAGAGCCACGGTGAAATCACCTGAGCCTTTCTGAAGAGTTGAGAGATTTTCGATTGAAGCGCTCAGAGTGGCCTCCTAAAGAAGACGGATCACTGGGCGGCAGCGTGTTCATGGTGACAAATGACACACCAGAAAAAAACTAAAACAGAAAAGGCGGACTCATCTCCTGACAATCTGAGAGGAATCAATCTTCTACTTTTAGAGGGTCTGCCGGGGTTAAAAAAACAGTGTGTTCAAGCTAATCTTTGTATGAAAGCATCAGTGAAACTCAAATCAAGTTTATTCTGCACACACTCATATGGTCCTGAGCAGATCTGATCAGTCAGAGTAACTGAGAACATCTGTGTGAGTGTTCAGAGCCGTTAATAAGATATTAAAGAAAATAAATCATGTTTTCTGTGTTTGGTGTTGCTGCAGGTGGACGGATGCTACGATATCAACCTGCTCTCTCTGACGTAACGTGGCCGACGGTGTTCTCACAGTGGACGGAGGCCTCGAGGAGTTCAGTGTGTGAGGAAGTGAAGACAGAGATATAAAAATATATTATCCGCCTTGGAAGCATTGAAAACAGCTGCAGAGGAGAAGAAAGAAAAAGTCTTATGTTTGCAGCTAATGAGAGAACTATCATGATTTCATTTATTTACATGTGTTTTTATTTAAATGCTCACTTCTTCAAAGGGCTGCTGAGGTCAAGTGTCAGATGTTTCACTTGCTGTGATGGTTAAGATGATGTTCAGAGCCAAGAAATGCTTTATGTCTGTACGGTCCTCGCAAGTATCGAGGTACAGATGTGTGTATGTGTGAGTTGGAGTGAAACCTGACAGGAGGAGGCAGACGTGGACTTTCTGAGGACGTTAATCCTTCGTGTTGTCATCTGCAGATCTTCTTGTCACTCGTCAATAAAAACTAATATCCTTGTCTATGCTGTGCGCTGCATCGCTGAGCACTTATCAAACAGTATTAAGTCTGGGATCCATCTGGGAATACGCTACATGGACTTTATTTAGCTGGAAAAAAAACCCCTGAGGTGCTTCTCAAAATAAATCAGCCACTGTTCTTGTTTCAGTGCAGAACAATATTGTAGATTCTCCTGAGGTTCCCTCAGCGCCGACTGAAGGAAAGAGGACGGATGTATTTGTGTCTTCTTCCTGTTTCATTTAGCAGAGACGAGCTCACGTTGTAAACATGAGGTATGGTGAAATGGTGTCGATGTTATTTCAGTACATACTGAAGGTTTTCTTCCTTTCTGCTGCAGTTCTAACTCACCGCTGGTCTCTTCATCACACTGACTTCATAAAGAAGTTAACTCCAGTCATCGTGGTTTGTACAAAACACCAACTCTTTAAAAGCTAATTGAGTGAACACAGGCTACTGGAACTGGACCATAAAATAAAATAGTTCTGGTCAGATGATGTCAGGCTGTGTGGTTTCAATTTAAATCATTAGGAACACAAAGCAGAAGTGTGTTTTTGTGTGTTCTCCACCTGAGCAGCCTGAATTATCCCTCTGAGGCCCATCTGGTCCTGATGAGGAAAAACAGGTTAATGGCTGCAGGTTTTTCTCACAGAAGGACTCCTGATGGATGGATGTGTGTGTGTGTGTGTGTGTGTGTGTGTGTGTGTGTGTGTGTGTGTGTTTGCAGGGGGATTTCACATTTAATAAGCTTCAGTTGCTCTTCAACCTTTTCAGCCCACCTGATTAAAGTGGAGCTACTTCTTTCCTCACGTCAGTCACTAACTGTGGACGTGCTGCTGGTTGTTGGTTAATAACGATATCAGTAACTGAGACGGACTTTTTATGATGCTGAGGTTTGTGATTTTAAAAGGTCACATTTCAGCCACAGTGCTGTGACCTGCCGGGTACAATCATCACCCAGCGACCTGCTGCAGCTGCTCACAGACTGTGTTACACAGGACTCATCTGAAACAGGAAAGTGTTTTGCAGCATGATGTGTTCCCTCTAACAGGCGCTTCAGTCACAGCTCAATCACCAGAATAACATTTCAAGTTGGAGTTTGTAAGAATCACCTGAACATCTCTACAACACATCACATCACATCATATCATGTTTAGCTTACCTGCATGTGAGCTGACTGTCATGTCAGGAGACGGAGGGGTGGTGGAGCCACAGCTGGTGCTAGAGCACTTTTCAAAGATGGCGTTTCAACATTTGTAAGCATGAAACTGTTGGATATTTACGAGGAGACGCTGGAACGTTTTCTCTCCGGGTCTGTGGGGACTGAACAGGGATTTCTTTCCCAAACCCTAATCCATGAGACCATGAGCAGTGTCACAATTCAAAATTAAAAACTGAACCTAAAGAAATGTAAAGTTGTAACATGTCTGTGGTTTGCAGAAATGGACATTGCCTGCATTTATTCTGTTGATCGGGTCGTCAGTCGGGCTTCTGCTTCTGAGAACGACAGCAACCATTTAGTATTTAGTTTAGTTGTTGTATATAATCTGGTCTCATTCAGTGAATCTTCAGTGCCAGTATGGATTTATAAAGACTCTATCTTTATATTGAAGAATCTCTCTTTATATTTTCTACATTATATTTTATTTCCGGCTCTGATTATTGGGGGAAATGTTCCTTCTCCTCGTGTCGCCTGTGAAGCCCTCGGAGACATTAACTGTAATATCGGGCTCCACAAATAAACTGTCTCTGACCCGACTTCAATCTGCAGCTTCCAGCAGAGCTGTAAATGACAGAGACGGTTGAGGATTGTAAATGTGTGAAGTCAGACGGAGAAGGAAATGGAAGGAACGACTTGAAAACATACAGCAGCTTCACCTCCACACAACACACACACAAACCAGCAGCTGCAAAACTGTGTAAACCACAAATGTGCAGAGCTGCTGACTAGAGAGCACTCCACATTTAAATTCATGCAGCCGGCCCGTCGTCCTGCACGCTGCATACTGATGCATGAGAAACATTTGTTAGAGAGCGAGAGCAGAGTGAATGCAGGAGACAGGAGGGGAGGAGGGACAGCGTGTTTACGTGTGAAAGACAAAGAAAGACAATTAACGAGACAGACAGACGGAGGATCTGAACCTGCGGCGGCCGAGTGATGAATCTGTTTGTTTGTCTGTGTAATAGAGCTCACAAATCTCCTTCAAGCACGGCCGACACAGCTCTCAACCCGGGAGCCTCCATCTTCTGTCTCCTCCCTCTGTTCTCAGCGTCTCCACGGTTCAGGGAGTCGGACTCAGGTATACGAGGTTTATGATAAAACAATATAGAATAACATGAGTTCATCTCCTCCGATCAGCGTACAGACACTATTATATTTCTGCATACTTCAGGAAATAATTGTTTTCTAGAGCATGTTGACCAGCTGAAGTGAAGTAAATATGCCACTGAGTAACTTTAACTTGCTCAGTTTTATTTGGGGTAATGATAAAGTAGTATTGTGATTTTTGCTCTCTATCACGATACACAACATACATCTCAAAATCTCAGAATCTCAATGGCAGAGACATTTTTGGCTTTTGGCTGCAGAGTGGGAAGAGGAGAGAGGTGAGCATTCATGTTTTACCAGAGGACCAGAGAAAACCTGTTTGCAGTACTCATTGCAAACACGATCTGCAGTACTGTACAGTACTCTTACAGTACTGTACAGTACTCTTACAGTACTCTTACAGTACTGTACAGTACTGTACAGTACTCTTACAGTACTGTTGTGAGAAATTGACCCATCACCAGAAGATATTTGCCTCAGAACTGGTGTTGAGTCCTGAAGCTGCTCCGTCAGTGTCTCCTGGGGACACAGTGAGTACGAGCTGGCAACACGATGGTCTACAGGTACGTTTGTTTTTCATGTGTGGTCCGTTGACCGTTGAATACAGGTACATTTACCATTTATCGAACATGTAACACATATTTGCCGATGTATCCTCGTCATGAAGTCAAACGACGCCTGACCACGGACCTACGTTGTTTCTACGTCCAGCCTGAATCATGGAAATAATAAAGAAGTGACTCACAAATTGCTGTTGGTTAAAATAAATGTTGTAAATGAGTCCCTGATCTTTGGCTGAGTAGAGGTTAAAGATGTTATGGCCCAAATCCTTAAAGTCCATCTTCACGTCCTGATGCTGCAGTAATCCTGAATGAAGCTGGGCTGAAGAGAGTTAAATAAAATCCCAGCAGGAGCGTTTGTGTGGCTCTGGTCTGTATCTGTCCTCCTGTTGTGTTATTGATGGGGACTCTCAGACATCTTCAATCATGTAACAGACTTTTCAACAGTTTAGACAACAGTGCGTTTTGCTCGTTGACAGGTGAAAACGATGTATCTGTTTTTGGACTGGAATGAAATGTGTTTTGTTGAGTTATGAAACTTTTCTCCTCCTCCTGCCGCTTCGACTCGACACGTTTGACTCGAGCTTTCAGCCTCCACCCGTCACGATCTATTCTCTCTCCGCCCTCCGCGTTCAAAATCTGATTTGATCCCCGCAGCATTGCATCACTCTGCGTGTCGAGTGATGAACGATGAGCCTGTGCAGCTCTGCACCCCAGCACCATGAATCATTTATTCAGATGAGTCTGTGACAGCGGTGTCGTAACCTTCCTCTAATACAACGCACCTGACAGCCAGAAGAAAGACACTTCACGCTGAAGAGGATTCTTTACGATGCTCCTCCACCTCCAGACACCGTGAGCTCACAGGGAGACACATTTCTTCAGAAAAGTGTTTAACAGGATAACTCTTTTGCTTCTTGGTTCGAGAGTTTGTTTAAAGTTTCAGTGTTTTGTGTTTAAAGCCCGGTGAGGTCCAGGTTCAGACAGCGGCCCTCTGTCCAGCTGAAGCAAACTGCTCTGTAAGAACTACATGCTGTCTTTGTGTGACGGACCGAGTTTATGATGTTGAACTCTTCATATGTTGCTGCTGTGTGAATTCACACAGACACACATTAAAAACTGGACTATACGTTTGTTAGACATGTTTATAAATGACTGTGTACATGTTCTGTTTGTGCAGCATGAAGGAGTTACGACCTTTCATTTTGCTGTACTGTGTCTGTACGGGAGCATTTGTGCAGAACATTGTGGCGATTACAGTGTGTCGTAAACATTGTTACGTTTCTGTGCTGCTTATCAGTAATTCAAGTCGAGGTGGAGAAGGTACGGCTGGACTGTATCTGCAGGCAGACCCGGTTTTACTGGTGGGAGCACGGCGACGCAGTGGTTAGCGCTGTAGCTCACGGCAAGAAGGTCCTGGGTTCGAGCTGGTGACGGGCTTTTCTGCACAGACTTTGCATCTTCTCCCCATGAATGGTTGTTTGAACTGGCGACTTGTCCAGGGTTCACCCCGCTGCTCGCCTCAACGTCAGCTGGGATCAGCTCCAGCTACCCTGCAAAGGATCGCAGTTACGTGTTGTCCACGTTTGAAGATGTGGCTGTGAACTGACATCTGTTGTGTTGGATCTGAATGGAGGAAACACTTTCCGTCCTTTCAACTGACAAACTGACTGTTTTCTCTCAGCAGGTCTGCAGAGGCGAAGAGAGTCATAACACCAGAGACCTTCTCTGAAGATTGTCTGTTTTCTTCTGTCACTTTGAATTGCAGAAGACAAATATTAGTCTGCATCAGATTGTATTTTCTGTCTCTGTTTGCCTCGTGGCTGTCGGACCAGATCACCTCCATCCCAGTTTGATGGTTTATAAGATTGATGAGTGACGTATGATTTGAACAGGAGCGTCTCTGTTTTAGATTTACTAATAATACATCAACCAGCAAACATTTGTTTCCTAACACACTTAGTGTAACAGCCTGCTGCTGCATAATCACACTGATGAACGTAATAATGTTGTCTTCCTCCAGGGCCGAACGCACGCAGCAAATTGTTCGTCTCATAATTGGAAGGAAAGTGATTGTTTTTGTTTGGAGGGTGTGTTGATCTGCGTCAGCCGTGATTCATACGCTTTCCTGTGTCAGTATTTGTTTAGTGTCGAGCAAGAGGAATGCAAACAGCTTCCAGATTAATATGCAAAGCAATCTGAAGGAATAATGAACCCTTAATGAAGAAAAAACTCAAGTTTAAATTTTCTGAGAAGAGACGATGGTCTAATTCAATAAAACAGAGACTCAGCCTTCACCTGAGCTTCATCACACAATGTTCTGACAAACAGAGGATTTAGAAAATAAAATAAAAATGTTTGATTCAGAGGGAAGAAAAGAAAACGCAGCTTTGTCACGATGAGCCCCATTTCTGCCAAAACTAATGTATGTAGTCCAGTATATTTCCACAGATAACTCTAAACTCCGCTCTGGTCCCAAGACAGTTCAAGTTCAGCCAAAGTCAACCAACAATGAATATCATCACACTTCCTCCAAACTTCTCCCCTCAGCTGATTCCACCTCCGAGTCTCAGGAAGAGCTTCAGTTCATGTCTCTGTTCCTGCAGCAGAGAACGATCACATCAGCAGACACATATGCAGCGTGTGCAGCTGCTGAATCCACTGAATAAAGAACGATTCTGATTACTAACCACATTTTCAACATATGCAGGTGTTGTGTATAATTATCTTCTGTTTTTGAATTGATGAGACTTTTTACATCTTATTTATTGCTGCTGCTGCTGCTGGCTGCAAATGTTCTCGTTGACTCTGACACAAAATTAATTCTCACAACTGAACAGAGACTCTGTGCTGAACCGTAAAACACAAAGTACACAGACGCTCAGAGGTGACTGAGACAAAGACACAAACATTTTCATTTATTCGTCCTGAGCAGCGGGATGCAAATCTGCACGATTAAGGTAAATTAACGGTAAAGTCGGTCTGTGTCTTGTTTCTCTCTCTCTTTAAATCTCATTGTCTTTCAAACACAAACACTTGAAATACAGAAACATTAGTAAGTGAATGCTTCAGCGTGTCAAAGGAGACAACGACACTTCAGGTACTGCGAGGATGGAAGTCCTACGAGGTAAAGAGGTTGTCGGTGTCTTTTCAAAAGAAATTGCTTGTAAATTAATTATTCTGTAGGTAGGGATTAAAAAATGTGCTTGACAGATAAGATGAGACTATTTTACTTTCTCCTGGCTGATTTAAAGGTTATCGAAGAAAGGGCTAAGAGGTAAGAAGCACTGTTGGAATGAAATAAATAAAAAAGGAAATGAGATATTAAATTAGAGACGCCACGGGCAGCAATAACAATAAGACGATAATATGCCACAAAATCATGAATGTGATTGAAACAAATCCTCAGTAACGTTCTCATATAATCGTGTAAAAGATTTTCTTGTACAAACAAACATAACTGGCACCTTTAAAGCCGCCGAGAGCCACATGAAACCATAAAACCCCCGAACATCAGAGGCCACACAGAAGAGAGCAGCGAGTTTCTGCAGCGATGATTTGAATTCACAAATGCAAACTAGAAAAAGGTTTCAGGCGAGCAGCAGACATGAAACGCTCTCTTTCTCCAGCTCAGAGCCAATGTTGGGAACTGACTGTAAAAAATGAGTTCTGTGACCAAAGACACAGACGTGTTCAAATATTAATGTTGAATAAATGTACACAGTCACAGCTTAGTGAGTAAAACTGTGGTTAAGGTCAGAGGAAGATAAACACACACACACACACACACACACACTACAGGTGTGTTTACACTGAATGGGGTGAATCTCTGAGGTTGAGTTAAAGTGACGACGAGGAACTTTTAGTTTTTGTTGAGTCTAGCGGCCTTTTATGAGAAAAGCGGTCTGACAGCAGCTCCTGCTGATGTAAAGATCTTTGCTAGCGCGTGACAGAGAGACCGCAGGACGGATCGTGATGAGTTAATGTATTTATATGTGACATATGTGATATATGTGATCGGAGCCGAGCACAGGCGTTATTAATAACTATATAAAAACAGCAGTGTTCTTCGTAGTCACTTTAAGGTGAAACCATGAGCTCTGACTGACTCCACGCTCGCTCTGTATGATACAGTAAAAAAAGAAAATCATTATTTTGAATATTACAGTTGCAGTATGTGTGCATTCATGAGGTGTTCGAATCATCTGAAAATCTTTTTCCCGACTGGTTAAAGTCACATAAATGCTCTTAACTGGGAACAACAGCAACATGCAGAGTCTGAGGACATTTTGGTGTCGAGCTGCAGAGCTGTGTGACGTTCAAGCAACCGTTCAACTCTGTGTTGTGTGAAGAGCGATGAACAGGAGGCGAGTGTGTCGTCTTCTGCCACAGTTTATCTGGACAGGAACACAATATGTATCGGGTCAGTCAGGAAGTTGGATTGATAAGACAGCTCACACGCAGCACGCTACACAACGAAAACAAGTTATTTTAGCACAGTGGCTAACTGGCTAACTCAGAAAGTGCATCATGAAGTTAATTTCCACAGCTTGTAGCACTTATCATAAACATTTCCATAACCCAGAGTTATTAGGCAACGTTTCCTTCCAACGTTGAATTTGTTTACCACTTCTGAAAGAGGGCACCATTGAGCCACCATTTCTACACAAGTACAAGTTGCATTATGGGTAATGTAGGCAGCAGGTTGTTGAAGAGCAGTCCACAGGTCTATCATCGCTCTCTTATAACGCTGTTTAATTCATTATAGACAGTTTCAAAACAAATGATCCAAATCAATACAGCAGAACCAGAGAGATATCACCTGTTTTATTCCTGGCGCCTACATTACCCACAATACATCCTAACCACTGAGTGACATCACTGGAGGCAGTTTATCAGATTACATGCAGCTTCCTCTGGAGACACAACAGGCTGTAAACTACCAAAGACCTGTAGACACATTAATGTGAATAATTAGTGGAGTTAAAGTATACGTGTATGATCTATTATTATATATGAATTATTATTATACAAGTATATCTATTATCAGCATGTTAATGGGACAGAAAACAAGCATCCTGTATTTAATTGATTCAGTTATGTAAGGTATTGTATGACTTTGCACAAGCTTTGGAATAAATTATTATATTTTAAATTATTTTCTATTTTCTGTCTGAGGTTAAATCAGGTGATATTCAACACACTGGTCACCACTAGATGGAGCTGCTGCTCCTCACACCAGCTGCACTTCCTGCTTCCTCTGCTCACATTCACACTGAGGTGGATGTGTTTTTTTTTTGTCTGAATATCTGCTGTGAAATTCACAAAAGGATAAACTCCTTATTTTCTGATCATCGTGTAAAGTTAGAAATATGCCATAAGGCGGACGAGCCTCAGCTTTAACTAAATAAGTGATACTGCTGCGTCAGAGCGACAGCGAGTCTTATGAAAGGACCAGAATCCAATTTCAGAAGCTCTGACGGGCTGTCGGAGCGACGTTAATTGCTCTCTCTCCCACCAACAGACAGAACAAAGACTCGCAATCAAAGTCTGATTTTGTCACAGTCATTAGCCGAGTTACTGCCCATTTATTCCAAATGGGTTTTAGCCCCTTAAAGCGTCACAGCTGAGCATTAACAGCATTATGTGGGGCTGCTGCTAAAAATACCGCAGAGCCTTGAATGAGATTTGATTCGAACAGGAAAGTTTTGAGTCATGAAAACTGCTGCTGCGTCATTTTATTCAGCCTCACCTGCCTGAATCTGTTCAGCAGTCAGGTACGTGCGGGATCAGCAATAAGCTGCTGAGTCCGGATGAAGCATGAATACAGCAAAACAAACAGTAATGGGATCTTTCACAACGTGTAAGGCCGCCCAAAAGGAACCGTTTACACTATCCAGCCATTCAAATGTGCAGGAGAAGCATGAAGAATGGAGATTAGTTTGACTCTGAGCCTCTCAGGAGGAAATCATGAGGCAGCAGGAGCTGAGAGCAACACCTGAGACCACGGCTGCAGACATTACCTTCACATTACCAACACCACTGTACAACACGAGACATCCTGTACGTCCACGCTGCACACAGAGAGGGCACATTTCAATTGTTTCTCCTTATTATATTAAACTCAGTAGAATTATTGAGCAGAACAGAATGTAGGTGACGTTGGGTCGGACTGCGTTCACGTCTTACTCTGTGAATGGAGGATTTATTGGGACCAAACCAGAGGTGATGTGTGATTTACGGTGAGTTAATGATAAAATAATCTCAGTTAAAGAGATGAACTTTAATTCAGAACATGCACAGTTGTATTTTTCTGCTTCATAAAGAAAAGATGTGTGTAAAAACACATTGTGTGGGATTATCTTGTTCATTTGTTACACAGAAGCTTGTGAAACATATTGATCACATACATAGGCTTTACTATCAGACTGTCTTCTCTTCAGGTACAAAGTGGTTTAAAGACAGGGACTCCATAAAAACTTGTATTTCACCTGGACGGGCGTGGTTTTGTAGGCACGCTTCAGTGAGCTCGATGAGTCTCCGGCTGTGCTCTGACTGCATGTTGTTTTTTAATCTCTTGTGTATTTGTGGAAAGTGATACTCTGACTTGTGCGACCGTTTGGGGGATTATATGAGAAATATTCTGCTAGGAAACCTGTTGGAACAGCAGGTCTTTAGGTGATTTATTATAAAGATGCTCACACGCTCAGTTTTCATTTTTCAGTCACAGTTTGGTAAAGTTTAGGCAATACAAATACTTGGTAAGGTTCTGGAAAAGATCATCGTTTGGATGTCAGCGTCTTTACACAGGACTCTGTTCGAAGTTACAAGTTACGAGACGCCAATATGAGCCGACGACAACGCACATCAGGCACACGACAACGCACACTGAGGTTTCAGTGAGTCCCTTACGAGACAGGACGGGTCGGGGCTAGCTGGCTAGCATGCTACCTTCAGTAGACTTCTCTGCAGCACAATACATACACACTGTTGTTTCTTCAGCCTGTTGATGATGTTACATTTTTAATGTATTAAACTAAAATTCTTGCCAAATCATCTAAATGAAAAGTTAACAGATGAGGGATTGAAGGTCGGCAGTGTTTTACATACGTGACACCTGTTCCAGCTGGTTTTCAGGTGAAGTCACGTTTCCTTTCACGTGTCTTTATGTTTATATTTGTTGAGAAATTTGCAGCAATAGAAACTAAAACTTGACAAGATGTTTGTTGTGTGAGACGAGAAGAGTTCGGAGAATTTAACAGCACCATTATTTATTCAAAAGTCTGGCTGCAGTCAAACATCTCTGGTTTTCTGCTGAACGGCTCATTTCCAACAGAATTAACAAAATCCTGTAAAGCTGTGATTCCTTCATACAAACACATTTTCATAAATATATATATATAATTAATGTAAATCAATCTTGGTGTCGTGTTTGTGTTGTTATTTGTTGTGTTCTGTCCAAATGTTTGGACATATGCTTTGGCAAAATTGTTGTTGAACTTTTATGCCAATAAAGCCCCTTTTGAATTTGAATTTGAATTTGAATTCATATTTTCAGTCTCCAGAGTCGAACGACTCTTTGGTCAGTTTTCTAAAGTTAGACAGCTGTTATTATCCTGTTATTACATGTACCATATCTCTGCAGAAACCTGCTGACAGGAGCAGCTCAGGTTTTAAACTCAGAAATATGAAACAAAGCAGCTTTTTGACTCAGCGGAAACATAAATGTGTTTATTTCTTCTCCTCACTCACTGTTCACTTCAGCTGCAGGAGAAGGATGCATCTGTCCTCCTCGAGTGAACGCAGCAGAGCAGCTTGAAGTATTTAAAAAAAAGTTTTTTAATTGTCTATATCCATTTTTATTCTGGGCTACTTCAAACTTCCACTTTGCGACATTTAAGAGGCAGAATTGTAATGTTTTGTCCGCTCCACATTTACCTGACAGCTGCTCACTTCACAGATATTTCATCTGTACAAAGATTTTATATGTAAATGAAATTACACTGTCTGTCTTTTGACACTGATGAATAACTCTGTTTGAAATGTTTCTTATATTTATCACATTTGAGAGGAACTTGTACTTTTTTGTAACTTTAACTTTGTCTCAGAGGTTTGTGTTTCTGAGATGGTGTCGGGGTGTCGAACTGGGATTCATTGTCCAATAGATTTGAAACCCTGTTCAACCAACGATCTAATGATGTAATGATGATGAGCGCCTGATTTTTCCTCCTCGAGCTGAGAGCCGACGGGTTCAGCTGCACAGAGAATCCTGTTGATTTGTAATTATTTATGAAAACAATGTGATTTAAAATATATATTCTGGGATTGTTCTGTGTTGGTTGGTTCGTCAGCAGGATTAATCAACAACACCTGAACAGATTTCCACCAAACTTGGATGGAGGATGGGTCTCAGCTCAGAATGGACCCTTCTGGTGTGGATCCATGAAGGGACGGGTCCAGAAGTTTTGTTAATTTCTCATTGAATAATGGATGGAAATATCAGGCATATGTAGGCGGCTGGTATCTAAGAGTGAGTAACATCTGATAGTGGATTTAAATCTGTATTATTTGATATTAGGCTTGATTGAATCAAGGGAGACTGTTGGGCCTTGGTGGAGGTATACGCTCTCCTGAGTGCCATTCTAGTTGTTGTATGGTTGGCTGCTTTTGAGTCATAGAGTCTGGAGTGGAGGATGTACTGAATACTTCACTGAATACTTCACTGAATACTTCACTGAATACTGGTATTCACTGTCCCCGGACAAGATGGTTCCTGTTGTATCACTGAAGGTCACAAGCTGCAGAGAATAAAGTTGAATTCCTCCGTGTGTGACTGAAGCAGTGGCCTTCAGCGATCTTGAGCAGAGCGGTCAGTGATGAACCGGCTCTGCTGCACATCGCTGCTCTCTGGACGAGGGCAGCACCACGTGACCGAGAGGAGGAGGAGGACGAAGGAGAGCAGCTGAGGCGACTCACAACACCCTGATCCGACCTCACCACGACCCCCGACGACACTGACCACATTTTCTTGTAGAGACTGTGGCTGGATAAAAGGTCTCACCTGGAAAAGCAGAACTCGGTGTTGTTTCTGAACGCTGCATTGATCCTGTTCTTTCAGACTGATTGGTGTATTTAACCCTGATCTGTAAATCCCAGCGCTGGCTCTTTATCTCTGTCTTCCTCTTTTATCTTTGCCTCACTCACTCCTCAGTGACACAATCAGCAGAGCTTCTGATTTGCTGGCTGGGATACATTAGTGAGATTCACCCCCTCCCTCCTCTCCACCATCCACCCCTGGGCCTCCTAATGTTGTGCGCCTCCACATCACTTTAGGGACGGGATCATTCAGAGTTGATTGGCTTTGTGTTTTCCTTTCCTTCCGTTGGGATCTGCAGCAAACAGAGCTCATAATTGACTGGCTCGTTGTTGGAAGATGAGCTCAGTCACTATGTGAGTGCTTGTGGTGTGATGTGTGAGTGCTGCTCGTGTGTGTGACGATGGCAGCTCTCTAAAAATTGAGCACCGGTGTGATTTGTAGATCCCAGAAGAGACGATGTCCTTTAACTGAGACGTGGTCGGATACAAGAGCTTTGCTGGAAGACTTGTTGCACGTATACAGTCGGTACAGCAGCTATTTGTTGCGTGTCTACATAGATGTTAGCAGAGATCCTGAACAATATCACCTGAGGAGGAGGGGGTGATTTGTATCTCACACAAACTGAACCCTCGACCGGCCCCGACTCCCAGAAATCATTTATATACAACTAATGTCTAACTGCAAATACACTTCAGAGGAAAAGTAATGCAGCTCAGATTGTTTTCTACGAACATAATGAGGAGACGGTGTTAATTAGTCGAGTCAGTATCAATAAAAAGTTAATTATCAACGTGTTTAACAGCAAAATTACCAATCTAACAACACAATATCCAACCAGAGCATTATTAAACTGTTTTATGGTTGTGTTTAGTCACTCACAGCACTTGGTTAATGTTCAGAAGACATGCTGGCTCTTTATTAATATTTCACAGAGAACACAAACTTTCACAGACCTGAACCAAAATGTTTTAGTCGCCTGAACCTGACGTCACACAGGACTCAGGATGTGAACCCTCACATGTGCCACCACGACACGACATGAACGTATCTGTGCAGCTCATTAACACAAACTATCAGACATGAAGGGATTAAACAGGGATTGTGCTGGTGAGATGAAAAACCTGAGTGTCACAGCGAAAACTGGGCTTGAATTTCTCTTAAAACTTAGTAGTACTAACTCTGTAAGGAAGAGAATTGTGGATTGTGTCAAATATGTTATCAGTTGTTTCTAAAGTGTAGAAAAGTATTTATCTGACAAACTGTCATTATTGGTAACATTCAGCTCAGTCATGAGGATATAATGTCAGCAGGTAACGTTTCTACAAACCACAGATGTGTCAGAGGTTTGACATTTGTTCCAAACGTGTCGCATCACGTTCATATTATCTGATTATTAGCCACCTTTCACATCAGGAGGTGGACACCTGGAGACATTTCCTGTGTGTGTATTGTGGTGTGAAGACCAGGTGTTTTTTAAGGAGAGCCGAGAGACATTTCCATCGGTTTGATCGGTTTCAGTGGCGACGAAACGGCCTATTTTTCACTGAAGGTTGGATCATCTCCATCTGTGACCATGGTGACCAAAACAGGAAAACATCATGGTTCGGCTTAAAATACCAAACCCCAACCAACGCGTGTGCACACAGTGTGACAAGAGAGAAACTGAAAATCAACCTAAACAAACGTGAAGTTGCAACATGATGACACAGTTTGAACTTCTCTGTGGTTTTACAGGAACGTACTCAGCTAACATCTAATCTGGCAGGTGGGTTGTTACTACTGTAATGCCACTGTAATAATCACACGATTCAATGGTTTGAAAGTCATATCATCATTTTAGGTCCTTCTGCATCTGAAGGAGACGGTCTCCGCTCTGCACAGGGCTTCTGCAGCCTATCAGCCTTTTCCCTGCTTCCTCACCTGTGTCTCCACCTGCACCTCACCCCCTCGTTGATTTACTTTGTATTTAATCCTGCCATGTTCGCCTGTTTCAGCCTTTGATCCTCATCCATTGATATTTCTGCCTGCCGTCTCATGCATTTGGGTCAACCTTCACCTCCGCCTTCAGTGTAAACATTGTGCACATTGTCCCAAATCTGTGACTGTTCAGATCTGACGGTAAATGCTGCAGCAGTTTAAACATGTACATGTCGACTCTTTGCAGCAGACAGCTTGAGACCCTGACACTATGTGAGCATGCAGCCTCTTGACAGACTACCTGCACTTTATTACAGAGGTGGAGAGCAGACCTGTGGATCCACAGGGCTCATTTACACAAATACACCTTTACTGCTCTTCCAGGGTCATATTTAAGAAAGAATCTGCTCTCTGACGTCCTTCGAGCACACTTCCTTGATCTATGGCTGTAGATCTTATTGAGGCGCTGCAGGACACTCTGGAGGAATACAGAGGTGATTCATCTTTTGATGAGCTGTGGCAACACGGTGTAGACACGGTAATGCTGCAGCGGGGAGGGTTCAGGCAGAGCTACAAAGAGGCAGCTCGACGCTGAGGAGACATGTCGTGAAATTGACAGTGAACGGGATACTGTAGGTTACAGAAAGGTCAGGGGAAGCTTCTTTCAGCCCAATTTAAGATCATGGAAATGCAGCTAACAAGATTTTGTGACATTATGAAGGCTGCACACGCACCCAACCCTGAGGACAATGTTTGGACAAGATACTGAACCCCAAACTGCTCCTGAGTGTTGTAAAGCACTTTGAGTGATCACTAGCCAGAAAACTACTGCTACGTGCTACATAAGTGCTCGTCCATTTATGTTGCATGTCACGTATTATTGCTAGCCTCATCGTGGAGCCATTTATGTGCAACAGTGATGCTAGAAGGTAAGGCACTAGGCAGAGCATCATGGTTTCAAGCTGAAGGCCACTGACCAAGCTGATGAATTTGACAAGCTGTGAGTGAGAACGTGTTGCTGCCAGAGTCCATCTGAACTGTGATGAGAGCGACATCATCAGTTCATCTGAACCGGATGACTCCAATCAGCACAGCGGTTCATAATTTCCACCTCTGTTCTGTGGATTCATACAAAGAAAACTTTAATAAGCTGCTTTTGTTTCAGGACCTTTTCTCCATTGAGGTGGAATTATTCTGTCTGAGAGATGACAAACAGATAATAAAAGACTTCATTTGAAGTTTAAAAATGAACACTGGCATCCCTCTGAAATCTCCTCGCTCTGCTCCTCACTGTGAGCCACTTGTAGAGATGGCAGCCAATTTAAATGCATATCAACGCGGGTTAGACGGTCGGGGATGATGCGCTGCAGTTCGGCATGTGGCAAAACTGGTTTAACAGTTTCCTTCGCTGTTTTCTGTGGAAGCAGTCGAGAGGCGATGCATAATCAATCACCAGCCTGCTTTGTAATTCTGCAGCATGAGCCGAGCGCCTCATATCTCAACCATATTAAAATGCAACGACGTGAGGAGGAGTGTATGAGAGCCGGCGCAGCAGGAGGCGCTGCATGTGCTGCCGTCACGAGCTGCAAACTGATCAAACCTTCCAGAGACCAGATTTAATCACACAGTCTTGCAGTGAGTGTGTGTGAGGCAGAGGGTAGTGTTTGGAGGGCCACTGTGTGTGTGTGTGTGTGTGTGTGTGTGTGTGTGTGCGTGTGCGTGTGTGTCTTAAATACAGCACAATCAGCCCTCCTCTGCCATCACGAGCCTGCTGTCAGATCACACAGATCTTAATGAAAGAGCGTCTCTGCCCTGAATGTTAAATCCATTTACAGTGAGTCGAGGAGCAGAACCTCGAACATCCAGCTGGAAGTTACAGAGTGATTCTGACAGTGATTCTCCCCGCTTGACTTAGGACGGGAGGAGGGAGGAGACGCAAAGCAACAGAAAGAGACAGAGAGGGAGTGACTGGCTGCTGTTGATCCGTTCCTTTCACTCCGTGTCACAGCTCTCCTTTGCATGCGTGTCTAATCCTCAACTGTTCATTGATTCTATTTCAGCAGACGAAATAATCTCACTCACCTCAAACCTCCTGATCTGAACCACGATCACGTCAGACGTGAAGAGAGAGACGGATGACATCGTGTTCCCTGGAATCAATATGTGACAGTAGATGCATGGATTATTAATCTAGTATTGTGGGGAGGGTACCATGGTTCTGGTCCAGACTGCCGTATCTCAACAATTATAGATTGAAGTTTGGTACAGACGTTCATGTTCCCCAGAGGATGAGTCATACTTAGTTTGGTTGCCTCTATCAGGTTCCCACACTGAACCCAATTGTAAAGGAACAGTTCACCTAAGAATGAAACCTCAGTCATCATCTCCTGATGATATAAAGTCAGGCTCAGCCATCATCTCCTCCTGATGATATAAAGTCAGGCTCAGTCATCATCTCCTCCTGATGATATAAAGTCAGGCTCAGCCATCATCTCCTCCTGATGATATAAAGTCAGGCTCAGTCATCATCTCCTCCTGATGATATAAAGTCAGGCTCAGCCATCATCTCCTCCTGATGATATAAAGTCAGGCTCAGCCATCATCTCCTCCTGATGATATAAAGTCAGGCTCAGCCATCATCTCCTCCTGATGATATAAAGTCAGGCTCAGCCATCATCTCCTCCTGATGATATAAAGTCAGGCTCAGTCATCATCTCCTCCTGATGATATAAAGTCAGGCTCAGCCATCATCTCCTCCTGATGATATAAAGTCAGGCTCAGCCATCATCTCCTCCTGATGATATAAAGTCAGGTGAAGTCTCGTAGTCCACAGAACATTTCTGGAGCTTCACAGTAAAACAGAGTTGCAGCGTTCTGCTGAACAGCTGAAGCAGCTGGAGATGATTTAAAATGGAAAAACAACCAATTCAATTTTAAAAAATACTCCAAAACTTCATTAAAACTTTGCCGAATCAGCTGTTAGCACTTCCTATTTGCAGTGAACCTTTGGATGTACAGTCAACTATCACTGGATTACTTTGATACGGAAGAAAACATAAAAAGTTCTGCACATATGTGGACCGTCTTTTTAAAGGATTTCTAAGTGGATTTATGGAGTCATCATCTCCTCACAACCAGCTGACGGAAAGTCAGGTGAAGTCTCGTAGTCCACAGAGCATTTCCATCAACATGGAGGAGATGATGACTGGATTCACATTTTTGGGTGAACTTTTCCTTTAACTCGTACAAAAAATTCAGTCCAGTTTTTAAATATTTCTTAGCTTCTGTGAAATGAATGGATATCTCTATACCCATGCATTATATAAACTAACATTTTGAGTTATATGTGATTGCTTAATAAAGCAAAAACTATATCAATGCCATTTTGATACTTAGACAATGCAGATGCAACCAAAACCAGTTTAAAAGGCTTCATTTAGCAGTGGATCCCAGCTGTCAGTGTGTTTGGACTATCCGCCATGTTTGAGGCGTGACCATGCTCTGTGACTGCCAAACAAACAGCCGCCCCTCCTCCGGTTTCAGATGTCTGCTCCACGCGTCCTTTAGCCTGCGACCGAGGTCAGCGGGAGGTAATCGTGCACTGTGCTCTGAGGAGACTACAGATGTGACGGGGCTGGTGTGGTCACTGGAGTGGACTCTTAAAAACGTCACCTTGAGCAGGATCTGTCCTTGAATTCCCAGAAAGAAGTGTGGAGGGCGGCGAGTCGCAGGGTTTCTGCTCTCTGCTGCTGCTGTCGGACAGGCGACGCGTCACAGCAGCAGACTGACAGCACTGTGTTACTCACCACATCACCACCCTGCAGTCGCTGTGTCTCTGTCTTCTACCATGTGTGTTTGTGTGTTTGTGTCTCTGTGTGTCTGTTTTTGTGTCTCAGTATTTCTGTTAAGAGTCGTGTCAGTTTGTCAGCCCTCAATTATTCAGTGCATATATTGATAAATCATGAATAACAATGCTATAAATATCAAATACAACAATATTAACCTGAATGTCTGACTGATGCTTTTTGCATCAAACATCACAGATGAAACCAAACTGTTCGGGGTCCGACACTTTCAGAGCAGGCAGAAAACACAGACCAGGTGAGGTTTGTAGTTTTATGTTGCATTCACGTGCTCCTTGGATGTTCCCGCTTCCTCAGCTGGGAAGTTGTTTTTATGACTTCGGTGTGTTCACGTGCGTCATGTTGGAAACCAAAAATATGTTGTCTCGCATTTTATAACTCAGAGCATTTAAACAACACGTTGACATCTGATTCCAGCGTCAAGTTACAAGGAAGAGTGAAGGAAACGACACAATGTTTTAGTATCATGCGATGTCAACTCCGCAACCCATGTACCAACATTTTCTCTTGACTTTTCAAGTAAGTATGAAATTTAAAATGTTCGGAAAACCTTTTTCTGCAGCAAATGAACATTGTTCAAGTAGAGTGAATCTGATGAAGCTGCATGCAAAACTGATAATAAGATATTCTAGGTGCTGGATTTGTTTCAGTTTCTTGAGGACGTCTCACTTCTCACCCAAGAGGCTTCTTCAGTTCTGAACTAGCGCTTTACTCTGACCTGGATGCCTGAGAAGCTTCATCAACATGATAATAAACACACACAGTTAAGCTCATAGTTACTGATCCATTCATCTGTGAATCAAGAGTTAAACTGATCTGAGGGTTCAGACAGCTAAAGTACGTCAGCAGTTCATTCATTCAAACCACATCGACAGACGTTTCAATGAATCTGTGCCAAAGACGAGTCGTTACAAAACTGTGAACATGTTATATAATGGTGTCTCCTTCAGCCTCCCTGTATTTGTCTTCCTCCTCTCCTCCTCTGTCACTTCCTCCCCCTCCCTCTCACCCTGTTACACAGAACAAGGCTCAGTTGACCCAATAAAGTTCTTTGATATGTAAAAATATAGTTGAGCTGATCGCAAATGAAGATGATTTATTATTCAGCAGCAGCCAGTTTTTCTTTTCTTTAAAAATCTTTTAACTTTCAAAGCTGCGTGGTCTCATTTGTTGGCAGGTTTCTGTTTCTATATTTAATACTGAGCGCTGTTTTCACTCTAACGTCTTCTTTACATTTTCAAGGGCACAAAGTCAGTTTCTCTCTTTTTCTGTCTTGTTTGTTCGCTCACCGTCTCATAGCCAATTTTTCTTGATGTATTTCTATTGAAAATATTTTTTTTGATCCAAGGAGTGAACAAATCTGTTATACATCTTCTGCGAGGTGTATGTGATTAGCCGAGGAGCAGCTCTACTGAAGCTGGTACGAGTTTGGTGTTTAGTCTGCGGGGCAGTTCAGGAGTTATTCACAACACGGATCATATCTCTGTAGTTTCATCCTTTACTGGTTAGTAATAACATGACCAGCATCACTCCTGACCTCTGGGTGTCTCTGATCCGTTGAATAATACCGTCACAGCTAGAAATAATGTCCACAACTACAAAACAAAAGCAAGATAGTCAAGAACTTAATTATACCAGTCTTTTCTGCAACAGTCATTCAAGGCATCTCTACCCATTAATGACCTCTTTACATGGTAGTTTTCTGTTAATGATGCAGGATGTGTTACAGACGTATCAAAGCGTTATCCTGCTGCTGCTGCTGCTTCACATTAAGACCCAGTAAACACTGCGTGGCTTTTATTGTGAAGCAGTCACAGGAAGCTTCATGTGTTCGTCACTGCGTTTATAGAAAAAGGTTGTAATTAATCGATTATCGACGGACTTCTTTAAATGTAAACCTGAGCTCTGATTGGCTGCACTTTACACAGACACACCTGCTGCTCAGCCACTGTTACCACGGTAACTACAGCCAAATCAACCAGGCCTGAAATATACCTTTAAACCCAGGTGATCCACCACAGACTAACTTTCCTCTCTGTATAAGGTCGTGTTTTTATTCATCCACATCTGAACCTTATATTTCTTCCTCCCCCTCCTCTCACGCTTCACCCTCTCTCCTCCTGCCTCGATGATTTCACGTCCTGCTTGTGATTTATGTCTCTTAAAAGATGCAGCTGACCATGGCAGCACTGCTGATGCAAGAGGATCCTCTGCCCATTAAGCACCGTTGCCTCCTGCATTTTTCAAAGAACCCCCCTCGGATCCAAGACCACTTTGAAGTACCCCTTATCGATCTGCTCCTCTGAAGTGAGGGCGCCTGAAGGTGGAGAGGGTGGAGAAAAGAGAGAGAGGTGTGTGAGAGAGAGACTATGACAGATAAGAAGACAAGACAGTTAGACCTCCACCTGACCTCCAGCTTTGTTCCTGAGCTTAGAGACACATTAAAACACACTGAGACCGTCGGCCATGTCTCAGATCAGGGCTGAAGTATTGTTTCCTGGATATTTAAACACATGAATAACATTTCTGATAAAGAAACTATTAAGAAGATGATCACATATTGAAATGAACAATAAAGCGGATCAAACATTGAGTAGAATAATAAAACAGAAGAAAAGAAGTTTAACTTATTTCTGAGAGGGAAAAGAAACCCACAGTGCCTTCAGAGAGATGAGTGCTGTCGTTTATGTCTGGACCGTCTGAACTCAGCTGACTGCAGGTTCAACTCTGTGTCCTGGGACGTTGCAGCCTCTTGCTTCAGTGTGTCGTCTCTGTGGTTTGAGACGTGGGATCACTGTTGGCTGTTGAGTTGTCTCATGAAGCACCTTTTATCTCCACACTCCACCTGTTGAACTCCACCCTGCTCTCTGATTCAGACAACTGATTGTGTAACTAAGCTGTTTTCCATCAGCTGATTTTTCCCCAGTTTGTTCACAAGGATTTTCAAAGTATTTCACCACAAACCTGTAACACGACGAGCAAACAGAGCCGGTCGAGCAGCTCAACACATTAACCCCGCTGAAGTGTCTTTGGGCTACTTTTTTAATATGCTTTACGCTGTGAAGTCTGACTACAGGACGAAGGTGATGCTAATCATCCCTCCTCACATATTGCAGCTCTGCTCTGATTCGTTCAGGTGAGCGAGGTTGTGAGGAAGCGCTCTGACGACGGCGAGAACAGCCTCGGGCACAGCACGGCCAAAGCTTTAGCTTCGGCTCCGCGGTGTGAGCGCGAGAAAAATAAATGGTAATCCTTTTCTCTCCGTCTCGCTTTCTCCTCAGCCTTCTCTCCAGAAGTCCTCCTCCAGCAGAGGAACAAGGTCGGGTCACTGCAGGTGAGCTCAGTGCCCGAGTCTGACGGCGCCGGAGATCCGCCTCGCGGTGTCGGTCTCATGGTTAACAGTTGTGTGTGTGTTCATCTGTCAGAGTGGACCGGTGCACTCTGTCAGTAAAGCTGGTGATTGATGAATAGGTTGTGAAATCCGTTTAAAAAAGATCTCAAGGTGATTTTTAGGAGAAATAATCAAATATTTGCCAAATAGCCATCCATCATCATCAGGGTCACATGTTGATGCTGTAAACAATCACAGTCGGCGTCCTTGACTCAAACACCTCGCTGTTCGTCTCAAAGTGACAAAAACGACCCAAATGTTCCTTATTTTCACCACCCGACCAAAATATTTTCCATTTTAAGGTTTTTTTATTGTCATGTACCGAAACAGTTACAGTAAAGCAGCTGTTGGTGAGGAAACTCTTAGTTCTCAGGTCCAACAGGGATGTTACAGATGTGTGTAAAATAAAAGTCATTGAAGCACAAAGACTCGACCCGGTGCAGAATTCAAATATAGGAATTAAGGCTGGAGGTCTTTGAGGTCATTTACACCTTTCTGACTCATTTGTTCTGACCCAACATGTGTGACCAATCATCTGCAGGACAAACTGTTCAGTTGTTCATGTGATTCAGTTCATCTGACAGTCGGAGCTTCTTTATATCATTTAATACGAAATATGTAACTTCTGCTGCTTTTCAACCAAAACAAAACGAGACAAGTCATTCTTCTTTAATAGCGCTTCATAAATATGGTTTATTATCAGGTATTATAATAGTAAAAGAGACAGAAACAAGTGGAGACTCTCGACCTGTGAAGACGTCATAAAGTCCTTATTTGTGTCCACTGATCCAAAGAATCAAAAACAGTTTTCAAATTGAAGTTGTGGATGTCGTCATCACTCACATCTGACAGACAGAAACCGAACGCCTTCAGACAGGAGACATGTTTCTCTTCTCCCTGCTGCTGCTGTTGGGTGTGTTTGTTTTCTTCATGTTGCTGCCTACAACATGAGAGTGTCTCCACCTCTTTCTGTTTAGTCTCCACCCCAGGACACCTGGAGGACAGCAAGCGCTCCCAGTTAGGAAGGCCGGTCGGCTCTGGTGGACAGTTTTTTACGGTGAAAGGCGTCTTTTTGTCATCGCAGACGACTGACTGCAAACCATCAGGGAAATGACAACAACAGTAAGTCCTGATGAATAGTAAAAGGTTTTATAGTGAATGGAGGTCAGGCTGATCTGAGGCTGTAGTAGACCTCTTTTACTTTATAACGCCTGATTGTACCTATTTTGGTGACGCAGAAGTAGTGTCAAATATCTGCAGTTTGAGTTGTGTTGAATTCAGGAACAAACCTAGAAAGCTTTTAAACTTTCTAAACTTCGGATGTAGTCCCACCTTGCCTCGGGCGTTTCATTTTGTGCACGACGGCTGAATTCCAAAACTGGTGAAAAACCCTGAAATACATTGAGTTGTCATGCTTTGAATGTGGAGGTAATTACACACACAGAAATATCCCCGGCCCGAGTTGTGATTGAGAGCGAGTGGATTCTTATGACGGGCTCATTACGTCGAGGGTGTTGGTCTGTGAAAGTGATTGGGCTTAATTGAGCAATTGCATGTGATTAGTTGGAGGAATAAAAGGAGGCTTGGCTCCGGTGAAATGACTCGGCTATTAGAAACGAGGCATAACGGAGGCTTTATGTACGTTAGCTCACACACACACACACACACACACACACACACACACACACACACACACACAGAAAAATGTGGATGTATACAACTACTTAGAGGAGAAATACATTTTCACAAAAACAAATATATCTGTGAACGCCCTCACACTGACTTCAGAGGACGTTACATAAGCTTACATTCATTTCCAGAACCAGAACCTCTACTTAACACGAACCTGGACCAAAGACTGGACCTTAAAATGTGATGATTTATGTTACAGTGACACACACACACACACACACACACACACACACACACACACACACACAGAGCTGTATTCTCCTGACACGTTATTATTCAGTGGTCGTTCAGAAAAGCTGCTCTCTGTGACTTCCTCCATTAACTTGTAATTGTTTCAGGGCTCGAAGACGAATAAGTATTGGATGTAATTAAATCTGACCTTTCCCCACAGCTGTTTAACCCGTCTTTGTAAGTGCGTGTGTGTGTGTGTGTGTGTGTGTGTGTGTGTATTTCTATGTAAATACTGCACAAGATAATTCATGTTTAATTAAATGACAATCAATGGAGACAGTCTGTGAATTTCTGCCTTGAGGCAGCATTCAGATGTGTGTGTGTGTGTGTGTGTGTGTGTGTGTGTGTGTGTGTGTGTGTGTATTCTGTGTGAAACATACATTTCACAAACATTCATGCACAAACTGTTAACATGAACTGTTCCTCGAAGCTCCAACAGAGAGTGAATCCCCAGAGGAGCTCAAGTTAAAACGCTCAGCTCTCCAGCAGATAAACATGTTGACAGCCTGGAACAAAACACGGTTTGGTCTCTAAAGCTAATTTCCCTCTAATGACAACTTTTATTTAACTCACTGGTTTAAATTATATGAAGACTTAAAGTTATGAATAGTTAAGGCCGTAACCCTCTTTGAGTGACAGCTTCCCCTCAGCTGATTCCAGTCGCTGATCTTCACCTCTCAGCTGTGTTTGTGGTGTCGGAGAATGTTTAATGCAAATATCAGACAAATAATCTGTCAGTCAGTTCACTGGACTAACAGACAGATGCCGGTGTTTTGGATTAACAAGCGGCTCTGTTACATTAACCGGCAGACCCAGAGTCCAGAGTCAGAGTCAGAGTCTTCGGATTAAAAGTTGAATTCATCTTTTATTTCTGCTTCTCACCTTGTCCGTTGCAACGTGCCTTCTGAGCTGCTGAAATCCACTGTGATGTTCTGTGATCCTTTATTTAACAGCTGAACGGACGGAAATTCACTTCAGAAACGTGCAGTCTACAGTGAGGTTTTCTTGCAGTTTGGGGCGAAATCCACTTCTCTGTATGTGTGAACA
This sequence comes from Pagrus major, assembly GCF_040436345.1. Classification (NCBI taxonomy): domain Eukaryota; kingdom Metazoa; phylum Chordata; class Actinopteri; order Spariformes; family Sparidae; genus Pagrus; species Pagrus major. The sequence goes on along the minus strand of NC_133220.1, from coordinate 995,230 downwards.
CAGATAGCTTGTTAGCCTCAGCTAGCTTGGTAGCTTCAGCTCCACCTCCTTCTTTTGCAGCTGGGAGTAAGGCGGAGTCAGGTACGGACGGCCAGTACGACCACTGTCAGCCTCATCCTGGCTCTTCCAGAAACCAGTGAAGATACTCTGACTTTTCCTCTGCTCCACCTTCAGCAGCACCGTCATGCCTCTTTCACCTCACCATGTTCTCTCTTAAAGGCCACCATGTGCAGGAACTATTGATGAAATCCAAACGTCAATATAAACATTAAGATGGCGCAGGTTCATGAAGCTGATCACCTCCAGATGTTAGTATGACAGTGTCAGACTTTCAGCGTTGAACAATGTTAATAGCACATTGATAATAAAATAATAAATACATCCAACGATGAGCTAGCAGCATGATGGCATCTCTGTTCTGGTTTTCTACTTCTCATTCCTGTGTATGTTCATTTTGTTGGTAGTTCGTCATGCACGATGTTCCTGCTGACAGGATACAACCACCAGATTCTGCTCCACGTCCACGTCCTCCAGGAGAAAAGTCTCGGTGCCTCTCAGTGTCCGTGGTCCAGGCAGGTTAAGTGCTGTGTTTATGTCCACTTCTCTGCCGGGATCCCTGCAGGAACCTGCTGAATCGAATTACAAGAGATGCAATTTGCCACTAAATATCCCCGGCCTCCTGTCTTCATCACATCCTGAAACGCACATCAAGGCGACCACTCTCCCCTCTGAGGCGTTGGTGCCGGAGGCTCTGTGGAAGACTGCGGCCCCTCTGAAGTCACTGGTCAACCATCGCCAGCCCAACTTCAAGAGGCCACCGACCGCCTGCTTTGTTATGATTTGGTATGAACAAGCTGCATCTGATAAGGAAAAAAGCATCTCAGAGCAACTGCACATGAATGTGTTTTTAATCTAAATGTGATCGCAGTCAAAACCTTCTGGAGCCAGATGATTAGATCAGTCTGATTCTGAGGAGACAATCCATCCAAGTCCTTTTTCTGCTATTTTATGCAGCTCACCAGACTTTCTCACCCTGAATCTCTGACTGGTGACTCAGCTTCGCTCTGTTTGCATCAAGACTAAACTCTTTATCTGTTTCTGTCTGAAGTCTAATCAAATCATCCAGCGTGCAGCGACCTGCAGGGTGTTCTGAGCACTTTCTACTGGTGCCATCCAGAACACCGAGGAAGTAAATGTTGTTGTTGAGCTTCTTTGAGTATTCAAGTCCAATGTGTGCTAATTATTATTATTATTCTTCTTTAATGAAGGAAAAGTACAAACACGGCTAATCCTGAACAAGATCCAAGCTCCGTGGACGAGATACGAACGTGCCACAATTATTTGGCTTCATTCAATTAGAAACATGAATAAATAAAATAATTCTGGCTAATGTGCTTTTTAAAACAGCAGCCAGGGAGATGAAACCATGTGTGTGTGTGTGAGGACAGGAGAGTCTCTGGAGGCCGTGCTGACATATTGACGGGCTGATGAGCGTCCTCTCATCACACGTTATTACAGCATTAGAATAAGAATTGGATTCTTGGTGTGTTGCAGCTTCTGTGTTGCGTCTTTGAACGCACTGCGCTCCTCCATCACCTTCACTGATGGCGTCCCGCGGGGGCGAATCAACGTGCAGCAGATCTCTTTCTGTTCATTTCACAAGGAAACAATTAAGCTCAGTTGGGCATGAATACAGTGTGTGTGTGTGTGTGTGTGTGTGTGTGTGTGTGAAAGGGAAATACACTTCATGTGACTGTGAGGAGGCGTGCAATTTAGACAGATAAAGCAAAAATAATGAGGAGAAGGAGGACGGGAAAGTCTGAAGAACCATGTTGAAACCACGTGTCGCTCCGGAGGGATTTTGTTTTGTGATTATCTGTGTAGATTTCATGTCGGCTTGAACAAAAACCTTTTCCCACATCTCCTGGATGCTTCACAGGAAATGTACACACACTGCACTGTGAATATGAGCCTGACATGTTGCTTTGTGTGAGTGTTAGTGTGCATCTGTGTGTTTGTATTCCTGCGACATGCTTCACTACACAACAAACACATGTTTGCACCATAAAATACAAGCCCCTCTAAATCTCCCTTTATTGATCTGACATGGCTTAAATATATAGAGAGACGATCGATGGCTCTCAGCAGAGAGTGTAGCGTCAGGCTGAGAGCTGGTAGGTGGAACAACATCCTTCTTCAGCACAAATATATCTCCAAACGCTCACGAGGTGTTTGATAGAAGATTATAACTCAGCGCTGAGCAACACATCATTGTTCCTATTCAGAGAAAACTGTTTAAGCTTTACAAAAGACACAATTCATGTTGTGTACAGTCTCTTTGTATCTTGTGTGAAAGGAGCTGTATGTGAGAATTTGTAGTTATTAATATACAAAAACATTGGCTGCTCTGAAGACGGCTCATGTTCAGTAAAGAGATGAACAGCTACTAATGGTGGCTATCGCGCAGTCTTTTATAAAGGTAGCCATGTTAATATGTTTGCTAACTAACCCCTTGATTAGCTGACGTGTGCGACGCTGTTTTGTTTCCATCTTTTAAGCATGCTTATTGGTAATATCTTCATCTTTGTTGTGCTGTACATCCTGAGTCGGCACCGGGTGTTTAATCTTGAAGCAGTTCAGGAGCTGCGGTTCGCTTCTGTCAAAAATAAACTCGGCGTGGACTCTTCAGCAGAGCGGAGAGACGCCTCTGGTCACGATCAGACACGGGCAGAAGGCTGACTTAGGCCACATTAGGTCCGACACAAAGCCCGGTTCTGACTGCTTCTACAGAGACTGTGGAAAACAAGACTGCAGCTGTTTCCTTTCAGCGTTATCACAACACTCGGATCAATAAGTTCATTCTGAGATGAGCGCTGAAAAGATTTAAATCCGATGGCCACAGCGACTTTTTACAAAGATCTTTTCTTTCGTTCTTACCCACTTGAATGAACATGTTTGTGAGTCCTCGCTTGTACCGATTGTCTGGTGGCATTTCTTCTCAAAATGTCAGATGGAAACTTGCGAGGTTATGATGTTCAGATTTTATTCGGTTTACTCACTGAGACTGAGGACACTGCTGCTTGTTTTCCTTTTTCTCCTGCAGATGAAAACATAAAAACAGATAATAAGAGCTGTAAGTGCACAAGATAAAGATTAATCACAGCGTGTGTCTGATAAAGAGATATTGATTTTAACTATTCATGCGAAAAACACCCATACAGTTATTATAGATATCCATATTAGGTCATGTAGACATTTGTCTTTTTCACAGCTTTCTTTTTCCAGAATGTGTAAAGACACATAATGATGATTAATGTCTGGAGACTCGTGGAAACATCTGCTATTGTTCTCTTAACACGATTATTCTTGATTGTGTGTTTTTCATGCAGGGTCCTTTGAGGGGAGTACACACCAGTTGTACAGTTCTTGACTTGTGTTTGCTTGTACTTTCATTTAAAACACGCTGTTGTTGGTAATGTGAGGGTTTACAGATCCAGTCTGAAGCCTCCTGAACTGCTCACAGAGTCATCTGGGCCTCGATAACCTCAAACGTGTTTGATATTTCTGATTTAAAATCTGGATCATTACACCGGTTCTTCACGAAGACCACAACAACCGATGAGAGAGGCCTCCCGGAGCAGCTTGAGACTAACATGGTGAAGGTGCATACTGCTGTCACCGGAGACCTAAAATCTCACCTCCAGTTCTCACTGAAGAACAGAAAACCTGCGCTGACCTCGTCTCATCCAGACTCTTTCTGCTTTAGTTTTTTTCCCACTGCAATGTGTTTTTACAGCACGTTGTTGCTCCATGCTAATCTGTCCATCCTGTTTAAGTCTACTTCCCCATGAGATCAGGTGAGAGGAGGTCACATGTGAGCTCAGCTTCAGGCTGCAGAGGGCTGAAGCCACGCCCCCACTGCTGCACACAGTGGTGTTGGCTGTTTTGTTCAAAATGATTGACATGTTATTACAGGCAACACTTGGGGTCACACCATGGGCTGTTTCTTTTGAACACCTGGAAACATGTCCAGCCATGTATGTAGCGACCAGTACCAGCTGTTTTTCACAGGAAGTCAGAACATCTCCAACCGTGATCATGGCGACCAAACAGGGTCAGAACATGATGTTTTCAAAGTGCAGCTAAGCTAGCAGCTCAACACGAACTACAGTTGATAGAAATGCCATAATGTTTGCATGCAGCCGTAAACACCAGACTGAGAGCTGCAGGCTCATCTTTCACAGCTGGGTCTCTCTCCTCCTCTCTCTGTAAGGCCTCCTGAACCCAAAATGTTTGGAGAGCTCTTATGAATAATTTCCACTGCAGCTTCAATAAATCTTCACTCAGAGGAGGAAGGGCAGAAAAAAACAAGCTAGCAAGAAGCATTACTGAGATATGGAAGCAGACAGTTAAGGTCTTATCAGATGACCTCTGTGCTGCCGAAATGTGAAAGAAAGTTAATTTGCTGTCAAGTGTTTACCTCACAAATTACAGACGTGGCAGATTCTCATTTGACTAACAACACAGACAACAAACCACAGGAGGACCTCAGGCCTCTGATGACAAGAATCCTTTTAATTATGTAGCACATCGTATTTGACTTAATTTAAAGCTATGATCTACGACCTGAGAAAGATTTGAAAATAGCATCCCCCCCCCACACACCCCTCCCCTCTGTGCTCTTTAATCCCTCCCCTCCGAGCCTCCCGCGACACGCAACAAGAGCAACAAGCCGGCCGGCAGAAACCAAATACAGCGACAGCTTTAGTAACGATGTCGGATTCACAGATAAAGTTATTACAATGCACGTTGAAACTAACGTAACTCTTGTAAGTCATTACAATGTCCACAGCTAAGCTCCACAGCCAAGCTAGCGTAACACTATTAGCATGTTACGGATACGTTACGTTACAGCTAGGTAACAAGTTACTATTTATCAACAGCTAAGTTAGCCACTTCTAAAAGTTATTGAGGGCCAAGAGACTAACAGATGCTGCCGTCAGCTTTAATCACAACGATCGCTTCCACATTGTGGCTGAAAACTAAACCTGCATGAGCCTCGGACCAGCTGTGTCCCAGCTGTTGTCTGAGTAGCACCAGACCGCGACACAAACGTGCCCGTAAACCGTAATCTCTTGTTTATGACAGATAAGACACACAAATACACACATCGTAACGTATATGATAATCCATCATATTGATTTAGCAAAGGCTTCGTTGAAAACAAATGGACAAGACCGGGAGGAGGGTTAGCAAAACAGCTGAGTAGTGACCAGGCGAGAGGTTGTTATGGAGAAATAAATCCGGAACGTGAAGCGGAGGTTCATTCATCTTACTTGCATTCCTGCTTAATTTAGCTGCCACGAGCAAATAAATAGGCTGATTTGTTGTAAATGTGACGCCTACAAATGTGTATGGTCACAAATTTTGAAATTATTATATTTTATGTGTTGTTTGTATGAAAGAGATGAGCCAACTTTATGAGTTTTCTGAGAAGAGTGTCAGAGTGTAGGTCGCTAATTCCACCACAAGAGGGAGTACCCCGTGTGTGAGTGCTTGTGGTACGCTGCGTCAGACTGACTTCCTCAGACAGCTACCAGCCTGCCATGGAGAACGCACGGAATGACTTCTGTCTCTTCTTTTCCTGTGAAAACAGGGCAAATTATCTTCTGAGACCAGGTGACTCATTGTGAGGCCTGTAACATAAACATGATAGCAATGTTGACTTACAAGGCTAACATAGAGGCTAACGTCTCTAAATTGTTTCGACACCGCCTAATAACGCAGACAAAAACGGCAGCTTTCACAGTCATGAGCCAGCATCGGCATGAAAGTTATCCTTGTTACAGCATCCACAATAAAGACGAAAGATTACCTGCTCAACAGAAACTCCGCTGTATCAGAATAGCTTTAGCTTGCATTACTTGCTGCTCCATTTAGCTGCCACGAGCAAATACATAGGCTGATTTGGTGTAAACATGATAGCAATGTTAGCTTGTTGTTAGCTTACAATGCTAACATAGAGGCTAACGTCTCCGTCGAACAAATAAACAAGTGTTGACAATACTGCAGAGACAGAAATTGTCTCCACACCGTCTAATAACACAGAAACAAACTAACGGCAGCTTTCACAGTCATAACGAGATGTAACGTCTCCACAACATCGCCTCACTGAGCTTCATGTGTTTCTGAACATCACCCATCAGGTCTCACCATCCTATCATACAGAAAATCTGTTCTTCTGACCATTCAATCATTTTTTATATTTCATTTTACTCTGTACGTTGTTCTCTTATTTCAGTTTTAAGTGCAGCCACCAGTGACAGGGTACACACGGGTGTTCAGCATCACTCTGCATCAGCGTTGCTCTTGAAATAAAATATAATCCAAATCAAGTGTCAAGTATCATGTTTCCCATCATTGTGTGTGACTCTGCCGCAGAGCAACACCTGAAGAGAAGGAATGCAACAACACAGATTCAATTATTGATAGTGTGGACGAACAAAGTCCCTCCACTAACGATGCCTGGCCAGATTGAGGAAGGTCAGAATAAACAACATATGGGAGTGGAAGAGAGAGACTGGGGTAAGGCTGCGATCCATTCTGATCAAGATCAAGAAGTCTTTGGACCTGATCTAAAACGTACCGGCCTGAAGCCAACGTACAGAAATTGATTTTTAAAAACTAGAGAGCTGAACATTGTCAGAGCTGATCCACACAGACCGGACGATGATTAGACCTGATCATAAACTGCAGTCAAGCCAAACAGACCATAGCAGAGAAAACACCGAGACTGAGAGCAGCTGCAGTCGAAAAGAGCAACCATAAAATAATAAAGTTCTGTTTATAATATTAACAATAACTTTATTTATAAGCACCTTTCAAAACATAGTCCCCTTTTGTACTCACTCATAGACACCAGGCACCTAAACAACGCTTATTTCTACATCAACATTCATACAATTTTCCTGGAGAAATGAATGAAAATGCTGAAAGGAAGTGAGAAAAAACTCCTGGATCCGTCCTTTTATCCAGATCCGCAACAAAAGTTAGTCAATGGACCCCATTAATTAACTTTTATTCCGGGCTGAGACCCATCCTCCATCCAAGTTTCATGGAAATTTGTTCAGTAGTTTTTGTGTAATCCTGCTGACAAACCAACCAACCAACATTAGAGGGACACGTGTGAAAACACAACCTCCAAACAAGTGACTGAACACTATACGGGTGCACAGAAGGACACAGAAGTTGCTAACCTGACAAGACAAGAGGGATGCAGCTGATCTCAGGTTACCTACAGGCTCACAGGGAACCGGTAAGTCAAGAAATATAGTCGGGGCTCATATCCTGCAGAGCTTTACAAGCTGGTCATAAAATCTTTATATCTTAATAAAATCAATTCTAAAAGTGACAGGGACCCAGTGAAGAGAGGCGAGGACGGGAGTAATGTGGTCTGGTTTAATGGAGTTGACTTAAAGCAGAGCAGCCACATTTTGAACAAGAGAGGCCTGAATAAAGTGCATCACGAAACTCCAGGTGTGATGTAATAAAAGCATAAATGGTCTTTTCAAGGTCTACTTGAGATAAAAATAATTAATTTTTTAGATGATCCTGAGCTGATAAAAGCAGAGTTGAACAACATTTATAATTCAAAGGTGAGGTGACGGGCAGCTGCCTTCACTTTTGATGCTCGGTCTGAGAGCCATTTTTTAGGGATGTAAAGCAGAGTATCGTCCTCGTATTATTGAAAATGAATGTTACAGTTACAGATAATATGACACAAGGGAAGCATGTAAATGGACCACAACGGGCCAAGAACTGATCCCTGTGGGACGCCACAGGAAAGGGAGGTTTGTCTCAGTTCATCTCAGAGTGAATTATAAATTTCTGATAGTTTGTAATTCAACTCAACAGAGTTGTTTGTGTCTGGATGAGTCAGCCTTGAGCGGACAGGCATGACTAATCAAACTGAGACTGAGAAGAGTTCAGCCTGGGATGCAACCCAACACCAGAAGGAAATTGAATAAAGATTAATAAGTCCACAGTTTGTGTATAAACAGCTCTTTGGTTTGTAATTGGCTGATTCATTGCTAAATTAGCTGGAAGCAAGAGAACATCCTTAATGCATGTTGTATATTCGTGCAAAGCCATGATTCATTCACAGTGTTGGCGCTGGTATAAATGGGTCAAAGAGTGATTCAATTGCTTCACCCTTAAGTGCATATCTCTGGTGTGGAGCTACTCTGGACTACACCTCGTCTAATTCATTTATTTTATCCAGTCAAGCACTCACCTCTCTGGTATTCCTCTGTCTGCTTTTAGTTTTCATTGTGTTTGTAGGGTCTCTTCAGATCCACGTTAAGTGTTACATCTTTTATTCACGGTATGCTGATGCAAGTGTCTTTCTCTTTATAGTCATCAAAATATTCACAGCCAACCAAAATCAGTTTAAGTTTAGAAATATTTGCTTCTTGAATTTCCCTCATTATCTCATTATCTTGACACATCTTTTGTTTTTTCTTGTGTTTCCTGATTTCCTTGATGCAGGCGCGGCTTTTTTGTTCGCAGTTATCTAGTTATCTTTGATCAGTGAAACCTGGGTGATGTGCGTACGTCCAGTCAGTGTAGTTAGTACTGCTACACTGACGTTCTGGTGTACAACTCTGGACATCCAAAGCTCGAGTGCCAACTGACGAACACAACAAGCTTCGCTGTCAGAAAATCAATCCTCAAAAACAACCAAGCAAACATGGAAGTCATGAAAAGGACAATGTGAATGTGGAAGCTTCCTCCAATAAAAAGGGCAGCGATTCATCAGATTACTGTCAACTCTTAGAGGTTCTCACAAAACATCCACTCTGCAGTACAAGTGTTCACAAGGAGCATCCTGCAGAAACACTGCTGTGGACTTAAATGAACCTAACAACATGCATTATCTACTAAACTGTTTATTTATTTAGTTAGTTATTTGTTAGTTAAAGTATCCGTTTCTGATTTAGAAGCAGGGCTGTGTGTAGTTTTCTGTATAGATTGCGCAGCAGCTTTACCTCCATTAATTATTTAAATCTCCCGACAGAACGTCAGAATTGGGGAACTGTAAATGATGCGTTTGTTTTCTGCAGACGTCAGACTGGAAGCTTTTCCTCGCAATGTTTTTGTCCTGAGTCCTGAGCTCCACCAAATCTGACAAATTGGGCATTTTTATCATCAACAAAAGGTCAGAAGTCCAAGACAAAATAATTTCCATCATGTCGGGAGGATTACTGCAGTGACTCTTCCATTTTTGACTGAGTCATGTTTGTAGATGGTTGCAGTTTGGGCTTAAAGACACAGAAGAAAATCCATCAGGATCATCAGTGATCCATATTTGCTGCAAACAATATTTAAGCAAAAATACTTAAAAACTATGAGTTTCTATGAGTCCAGCACCGGTCCAGATTGCAAAGCTGTACCCACCCTGCACTGGAAAAACACCAATCTGGAACCGATCTGGTACCTGCGGTCTCTAAATCAATTGGGGTCCCGGCTCGACCCGTTATAATAAGTCCTGACCTGACACATGATTAAATACAAGCTCAGCGCTGCTGCTGCTGGGGAGCAAAGACCGAAGCTCGGGGTGCAGGATGCTGAGGGGGAGAAGAGCGAAGAGAGAATAAAAACACACTGATGGAGCAGACAGAAACACACTGCGTCATGTTCAGTTGTTTCCTTCAGCTCAGAACAAACTCATTGGCAGAGATCTGCTCTCAAACCTCTGACGTCCTGCTGACTCCACACAGCCGGTGCAGCTGGACTCCTTCATGAATTACTGAAATCTTCCAACACAACAAACAATTTAACAAACTGGCCTTTAACAGCTTTTCTACACACTAATTCACAAATCTCCACTTGTTCACTGGCAGAGCTGAGGACTGATTGTTGTTTTTCCCCTGATGAATAAATAGAGAGTGATATTTTAAAAACACTTGTTTCAGTTCATTGAAACCTTAAAAAGATGAATGAGTCTTTCTGAATATGCAGAGTTGGAGCACAACTACAACCAGCAGCTGCCGGGTCATTCACACTGACAGCATATCTGGGACTTTGTATATGAACATTTTGGATGTTGGTGATTGGTTTATGGTTTAATTTCAGGTGCTTTCAGGAACGTTGTCCTCTCTCTCATTGTTCTAAGTGTTGGTTTGTTTTTAAAGAGATGAGAGGAGCTCGTGTGACTCCACCTGTCCTCCACATTACACTCAACATCTGTGGTCAGCAAAAATCAGAAAAATAATCGGGTCATGCCCAGATGTGTTTGTGTTGGTGTCCTGTTTCAGGAGCATTGGATGTCTTCATGCTGGGAACCACTGCTACATTAGACTGAGCAGTTTGTACTTTACCTCAGAATACAGTTTTTAACTCGTTTTCAATCATAAACAGATTTCCATCATAGATGCAGAGACACCAGATAAGGTAATGGATTTCGTTAATAAAGGGCAGCAGTCCCACTATGTGGAGCTTTGCTGTCTTTTTGGCTGATTGTCAGAATCCCTCTGGACTGATTGGAGTAGACTCAGTTCACCTGTTGTGCAGAATAATTAATGACTGAGAGCAGCTTGAGTCACTGAGTCATTCCCCTCACAGCCAGTCAGGGTGTGAGGACGTCCTTTAGTAAAGCTGAAGAGAGGTGAGGAACGGCACACCTGGTTCTGATTCTGTCCTTGACTCGCTGCAGACATCATCCTAACAGGTTGTCAGTCAGAAACTCTGCTCTGCTTTTGATTTCTTTGTTGTCTTTTGTTCTTTCTAATTGAGGGAAGTTTCAAGCGTTCTGCAAACTAGTTGAGACTTTTAAAATAGTCACTTTTTGATAAAGTTACCTGCATCAGGGCTGAGCTTCACTGAGCCCTTTGACACCCCGCCAAGCCTCTTTACACACTTCCATTTGTTTTTCATTTCATTGGGCAAACTTTTAATGTGAAGACATACAATTGTTTCATTATCCCAGAAGAGACATTTTTGTGTTATTTTATCAGAGGTTTTATTTTTCATGGTCTAACCTGAAAACAGAACATAAAGTATCCATCGATATATTTTCTGAAGCCAAGAGAGAAACGCCTCCTGTAAACGCTCCGTCTGTGGAGAGCGACGTGCCGATGGGAAGTGTTGACCACTGTTTGACCTCTCTAAGTACACACTCAATCAGATCTCAATTTACCAAAACACAGAGCGGCGAGAAGTGACCACTTTCACTTGTTCAGGCTAAGTGTCCCTTCTATCAGCTGTTGAGTGTACAAATGATTGGGTGGAAACAAAGCTGTTTTTTATTGTCAGGCTCCAGCCGACCTGTGAGGAGGAACGAGGAAGAAACGTCCGGACCCAGATTCTGTGAAGACTGTAATTACCCGGCTGCGTCCTGCAGGCAGAGACACAAGAGAAAACTGTTCTGACTCGTCTTCATGCGCTGAATCTGTCGGTCATTTCTCTGTTAAAGAAAACATAATAATGTTTCAGGCTCTGTGTCTTCAGATAAGAACAAGTCTGCCTTCCTGTAGGCCTTCTGGTTTGGTGTTAGTGAGACGTAGCAACACAACTACATGTTTAATTTACCTGGATTATGTTCAGTGGGAACCTTTTTTCTTTTATTGCAAGTGCAGCGTTTTTGTGTTGCACTGACTTAAAAAGGAGGCGGTCAGGGTGGAAGGTGAGCGTGCTGTGACTGTCCTACCATTAAATATCTTCAGTCAGCTTTGGGGAATCCTGGCCAGTGTCAGAGGATGTTGGGAGGAAGGCTCAAGATAAACTGATTAATTTACATCGTGCCACCTTCAGGTCAACACGAGTGATAAGAAAACAGACTTAACTGTTAACTTATGAAAACTCAAGTGTGTTTAAAATATTTGTTCCAGCTGCTGAGTAAAACACCTGAATATTGAAAACGTTGAGTCCCGTGAGTCTGAACATCTGTCTGATTCTGACATGAGCCAGTTTTTTTTAATTTTTTCTATATTTCTGATTTCCGGTTGCTCACTTCTCTGAATGCTTGGGTGCATCTTATTGGACATTGTCTCTCACAGACTGTTCGTCTTCATGTCACCGTCTGTTGTCTGATTATCGTTTGTTTTCGTCCTTTAACGCCATCTTTTCTCTGTGCGACTGCTTCTGAGCATCTTGTATTATTCTGAGAGTACGTCTGCTCCGTCGTCCTCTGTGTCTACAGACTGTTTCACACTGTGATTTCCTCTTTGTCGTCCTGCAGCCTGTTTGTTTCCTTGGTGGAGGAAGTATTTCACTAATACCAAACTGTAAAGGTATACGAGTTTAATCAGGAACATGTTCGTACAGTATGTAAAGTAGAACATGTGTCTGTCTCTACATGATCTCAGTCTGAATCTGCTGATAACTTTATTTTCACAAATAAATGCAGTAAAAGTTCAGCATTTCCCTCTAAGATGTATCGGAGTAAAAGTAGAAAGTGGTGTGTAAACTTTAAATATCTCACACTTGTACTCGGGCTGCAGGATTTATCATTACAGCATCGACACAATGTGTCCGTGTCCAACAGTCATATCGGAGGATGTACGATGACAACCGAGGCAAATGAACTCAGACTCATCATACTGACAGTTTTTTGCTGCTTGATACAAAAGAAAAACTCACTGGTCTCATTTTTCCATGACTAATCTACGAGAGAAGACTGTCTGATGTAACATATTTCACTCTGCTTTAAGGCTCATGGATGAAGTTCGTTGGCAGTGAGTGACATTCAGGCTGAGCGAGCACAGCGAGTGGATCAGAACCACCAGTGCTGGTTGGTGGAGCAGAGATATGTCAGCTTTAACCTCGGTATCAGATCAACCCGTCCACACATGCTGACAGTGTTCATTCTGCAAACCACAGATGTGCTTAAACTTTACATATGTTCAGGTTCAATTTCCAATTATATCTTGTGACATCACTGTGCTTATGTTCTGGTTAGAGTCACAGATCATGTTTTGGTTTAAAATATCTGCTTCTGTCGCCACAAACTGCTGGAAATCATCCTGAGGTCTCCTTAAAGATATCCAGCGGTGTCACACTTACAAATGTTGAAACGCAGACCGGCATGTCCTGGCATCGACATCAGCTCGTCATCCTTCTCGTCTTTACCTGTGGATGAGTTTCTTCAGCAGTTTCCCGTCTTAGCGAAGCTGTTTTGTGAGGATATGCTGTAAAAACAGAAACTTATTTTCTTTCAGTGATTGTGAACTTGATTGAAAATGAACAGTTTTGGGGACCATCTGTTTAAAGTGGCCTGAGCTCTGAAAGCAGCTTTCACAAACTTAGACTCACACAAATGTTTCTGCTACCTTGACTTAATACACCCATTAAACTGTCAGTTGAATCGATTTAGTTGTCTGTTTTTTAAAGAGCTTGTTTTTGGTGATGTCATGACTCAGAGCAGTAAACTCGCTCCAAACAAGTTTTTGATGATTTAATTCCAGACGGAGTTATTCAAGCTGCTATTTTGTTATATTGCAATTTATAACCCAGAAAATAAAACTGCTGCAGTTTTTCCTCATCTTCCTCTTCAGTTGAGTAAATGTACCTACTTAAAGTGAAACTCTTGCCAAATTGCAACCTAGGCTTTTTTTGTGAATGTGCCCGAGTCAAACCCCCGAGTGCGACGCTTTAGGAGCTTTCCACCTTTACTCTCCTCCATGTTACGCCGCACTCGGGATCGACTCTTCTCGACTGGCAGGACGGCTACTTGTCCTGCTAACGTGAGTTGTTCAAAAACCTTCTTTTTAGTAAACTCTGTGTACACAAACGATGTTCACAGTGCTCGTGTTCATGTGTAGAGACCCTGGTGATGCTACGAGCAAAGTTTCATGTTGTCGAGACTTCTTAGTGTTTTAAAAATAGCGATTTTGATGCTACCGTAATGTTGCCCCGAGCACGCCATTGAAAATGATTTTGACCCGAACATGAAACTACAGTAAATCTTAAAAGTGGCTTTTTCGTACATTCACAAAAAAAGCCTAGGTTGCATTTTGGCGAGAGTTACGCTTTAACACCCCGCCTCTGGTTTGTGTTGGTGTGTTGTGTATTCAGACTGTAGCAGTCTGTCACGCTGCAGTCACACATTAGTGAAACTCCTCTCTGTGGCACTGAAGCCGGTTTTGTTTCTCTGCTCGCTGACTGATCAGATTCTCCTTCATCTCTGAGCGTCGAGCTCTCAACACTGTTTGATGTTAAATTTAAACTGGGGGAACAAATGAGGCGACATGAAACCACCGTCGACATGAATACTGACTACTGTCGACCTGAGAGCGTCTATTTCTTCCTGTTTGTGTGTTTGCTCACCTTCTATTGGACGATCAATGACATGAACACATGAACGAACTCCAAACACACACAGCAGTCATTCATTCATCTCACAGACAGATCTGACATTCAGCGTCAGACATGCACGCTGCTGTGCACTCGTCATGCAACACACACACACACACACACTTTTAGCTGGAGTGGATCACCATGGAAACCTCTGCTGCACCCATTAACTGCACACAGACTTCAGTTTAATGTGCACATTGTGCGCAGTTCAAGACCAAAGTCTGATTTTTGCTTGCTGGTGAAATGCCTTCACTTTTACATCTGTGGAGAGCAGATCAGGTGACCTTCGTCTTCATCTGTAGACTGAGTCATCGTCACACTGTGTATTTCTGTTGTCATTTTCAGCCGTAACTGTAACAGTTAAAGATAAAAAGTTTGACACGCTGGTTGGACCTGTCTGAGTGGAATCATTAGCAGTTCGCCACCGAACACATTGTGAGTTTGATCATAACGGCATATTATTTGTGTTATAATGAAAACTGGAATAAAAGTGTTTCTCCTTCCTGAGGGAAGTTTTGACAGCGTGATGCTCAGAATAACATCAGGAAACTTTGGGAAGATAATTGGAGCCAAAAACGTAAAAAGCAACTGATATTTTTAGTTTCCAGTGAATCAGAAAATCAACTTTTGTGTTCCTCTTCTCCTCTCTGCTAATTCAGCAGCAGGATCAGACGCACATCACTTTTACTTTGTTGTATCTCACATTCAAGTTTGATCATCAGATTTGTTTTTTAAAAAAAAGCATAAAACTAGTCTCCGTACAACTTATTTTTAATATTTAATGAGATCCTCTGCAGCTTTTTTTGTAGTTATGTTTTCTCTGCTGCTATAAATGAATTTCCCTGCAGGTATCTTTGTTTCATCTGATGTCATAAGACATTGTTCATTTGTGATTATCATGTTGGTTTTGATTAAATAACTCTGCCTCTCTTGCTGGATATTAAAACTCACAGTTAACTGAACTCCCTCATAACCAGCTTTGTGATATAAGTTGTCCAGGCTCAGTGAAGACAGGTAACCTGAAGAGAGCCAGCCTTAACATCTCCACAAGCGTCTGACAGACCAGTTGTGATCAGATCTCACTTCTCCACTCTATATGCAAATAACCCTTTACATCACTGGGACAAACAGCGAAAAGTAGAACATGCTGAATTTAAAAGACGGCCCAAATAATGAAGAATTAGTCAGAGACAGAGTTTCACAAAAAACTCAACAACTCACTAAATTGAGACATTTTTTAAGGGAGTCTGGGGACTTTCTCCACGGGGACAAAGAAGTAGCTTAAATTGGTTACAGTCTAAAAATTTAATAAAACCATCAATAAAATCATCTTTCATACATTTTGTGTAAATGATGAAATCAGTTGAACGTGTGTAGACAGGCAGGACAGAGTCAGAGGTTACAAGGAAACAAACAACTTCAGGTTTTCATTTAATGCTGAATTTACAAGAAGGAGACAATAATTCAGAATCTGTCAGACAGTTTCACAATGTTTTATAAAGTTTGTTTTAACTCAACAACTCTTAAAATCACTACATTTGTTAAGGGAGTCTGGTGATGTTGTGGTTTGGTTCAATGGTTGGATCAGTTGAAACAGACAGTGTGTTCACAAGCAGCTGCTGCTGACATCGGCAGGTCAACAGAGTCCAAACGTGTTTTCCTTCGCCCTCTTCCACTTCCTCTCCTTCCACAGAGGAACTCAGCTGAGTGGACGGTCCTTCAATGTGCCCTGTTCAGACCTGGTTCTGAGTCCAGCCAGACGCTGGAAACCAACAACACCTGAGCCCCAGCAAAAGAGAAGCGAGAGAGAGAAATAACTGGCACTGTTTTAAATCTCATTCTTCATTTTGTCTGTTTCCTGGCGCCAAGGTCCCCAAACAAAAGCCTTCAGCACTCACGGCTGCCAGAGACGCTCGGCTGACAGAATATATGAACGACGTGTCTGTTTGTGTGACACCTTTTAAATCAAATCAGCTGCTTTCTGCCAAGAAATAACTCATGCTGCTTGTTTACGACGCGCTGAGTACCTGAATGAGGCCCACACACTTTAAAGCACACAGACTCAGAAAATATGGCAGCCATTAAAAATAATTTAAATCAGAAGGAGCAGAGCCGGCGTCGGCACACACCGTCGTGAACTCAACAGGGTAACGTTCGGTGCTGCGATGCTATTTTTGGTGACTCGATCCGAATGCATTACACTTTAATCAACTTGTGAAAGTTTGATGAGGCGCCGGTTCAGTGGAGGAGCTGCTTTGTGATGATAAGTGCTGTGAGTTCAAACCGATGGCAGAGTCTGACACACACAAGTGTTTGATTTATGTCCTCATCTCTGAAGGTCGCCTGTGAGGATGCCCTTGAGCAGGGCACTTTATCAGTGAGTATAAGAGCTGCTCTGTAGTGCAGGGGGCTGTGCTCGTCAGTGGACACCTGCTGGGTATAACAGCTGTATGGAAAACATTTCACATGTTACGTTTTCTGCTGAAAGTTTATTAGCCAACAGATAAAGAACAAATATCAACATTTAGGTGATATTTTTATTTTATTTCTCGTCTACATTTGGAAATATTATTTTCTCGAGCAGACTGATTTGATTTCCAGCTTCTTAATATTTCTAATATCTTTGTCCTGCATGCATCAACTCATCCTGATGATCAGTCCTCGACATCGTCAGGCTCCATTTACCAAAAGCACTTTACCCAACGCGTCTGACTGCTGAGGCCCAACATCTCCAGTTGTACTTGTGTCCATATTTGACAGTGGAACAGAAGTTCATTAACGTGTTCAGATGAAATAAATGTGTTTCTTTCATTCACGTCATTGTTAAGGATTTGTGTGTGATACATGTAACGCAGACCTGTGTCCATACGATCACCAGCTTCAGGTGAGTTACCTGAGGAAGATTGTTTGGTGGGTCAGACGTGCTATCAGTGACGGCAACATGCTAGATAGCTTAATAAGTCAGCTGGTTATTATCTGCAGGTGTGGCTGACAGCAGTGAATGTGTTGTGGGTGAAGGCACAGAGGGAAGTGCTTCTGGTCAGTCACCTGGTGACCCTGCAGACAGAACATTTTTACACCAAAATCAACATGTGTATGCATTTTTTAACGATTTTGAATCATTTTTCATTTCCAGTATAAAAGTTTTCTTTTTCTGGTTTAACGTGCGCTAAAAACAACTTCTTAATCTCTCTCACCAGCCAGCTAATTTAAAGTGACCACCATCGTGCAGCAAAATGTTTCCGTCGTCATTTTTACACTTTTACGTAAATAAAATCAGTTTTTTGAACAATTTAGTGTTAAATGAAAGTTATTGCCTCGTGATATGTAATAAAAATGCTGACAAAAACAAAAACACAATGCATTATATCAGCCTCTTCAGTTCCTACTGTTCACAGCCTGGTACCGACGACCCAAGACTGACACCGGTCCCTGGCCCTGGACTAGTGGAACTAGATGAGTAGTGAAGCCAGCTGGATCAGCTGCCACGGTCCTGTCGCCTTAGTTTCTTTTTGTTTTTTATGTGTTTTCTCAGTTTTTGTTCTCCTCCTTTTTGTCTTGTGCTCTTCACCAGCCTGATGCCTCCTCCACACCTGCACTACATGTCCTTCAGTAGCCCTGTTCCCACTGTTCTTCCATCCATTACACTCACCTGGTTTTCCCCACCTCACTCCACCTGAACCTCGCCCCTTTTATTAGTTCAGTCTGTATTTAAGTCCAGTCTTGAGTTCAGTCTTTGTCAAGTCTTGTTTCTGTTGTTCTGTTGTGTTTGCCTGATCCCCGTGTGCCGTATATCTGAACAGAACTTCATCCACTTCACGTCCTGCCCGCCTTTCCTGTAAAAGTTGAAGACTGTACACTTTGAAAATGCTAGAGGTCTGTTTTGCTAAGTGAGCCTCTCTATCAGCAGCGTACTGTATGTATTTTGGTCGGCTGGCTTTGATGTCACTGCGCGGCACATCATTGTCTAACACAATAATTACCATGTGAGCAGATTTGCCGGCGGACGTCGTCTCACTGTAGCGAGGCACTACATAACATAATGACACCAAGCGGCTAATAAGAGCGCCTTTGAAGTCTGCTGAGGTCTAATTTGTTCCTATCAGGCGGTCGTACGAGCCCGTCGGCTGTCGGAGGACTCCTGCTGCCCCTTGTTTGACACCACACGTCTTGTTCTTATCACACGAGTGTGACTGAGTGGTGTTTCCTGTCAGACCTCTTCCTGTTATTGAATGCATCTTTACCCTCCTCTCCTCTGTTTGCACGCCCATCTTTAGGATTTTACCTGCATACCTCTGAGCTGCTTTTCCTCAAACTCCTCAGGCGTCATCATCGTGATGGCAGGCGGTGAGACTTCTTGAGGCATCTTTGATGAGCACGCGGGGTTTTCTCGCCTGTTTGGTATTTCAGTGACTCGCAGTGAACTTGACTGCGTTTGAGTGGGAGGAGAGCAGCAGCGGGGGGTCATTAATGATCGAGCAGCATGGAGCAATTTGAGATGTTCCCCATTTCTGCTCGACTCTTTATGAGAGTATAAAGTGCTATCTGAGAGGGTTGATAGATATTTTTGTCATTTCAGTAAATCTGATGGTAAATGGTCCACGCAGAGCAAAGTGTCTCTGGAGATGGTTGTCAAGCTTGTTTTATCATTTTTCAACAAATCCTTAAAAAGCCTGGAAAACTATAATATTTTATTATATTTTTAATATTTGCAGTTCTGCACCATCGAGCCTGTTCAGGTCTCATGTGAGTGACAGCTGCTGCACATGATCTCACACCGTCGTCACAGTTTCACTTTAATGCTGCCAAACTCTGAAATCTGTCCAGCTCTTTTATTTAGAGACAATCATGACTATGATACATGAAGCAGCTCAACAGATATTATCTTTATTGATTCAAGAGTTTAACAAAAATACATTTATTTTATACACGGCTACCAGTTAAACTCAGCTGCAGGTAATATCATCTCAGAATAGCGGCTCTGCACTGATGAATTCAGAGTTGTCCATTTATGCTGTTGTGATATTTGATTATATGAACATTGTATTTGACATTAGCACTTGTCAGTGTTGCATTTGTGGCCCTTTGCAGTCTGACTTCATCCTCAACAGTTTGAGTGAATGTGGGAACTTCAGCTGAAGCAGTCTCATGTTGAATGTCAAACACAAACACACTGTTTCATGTGAGACTCCATCTCCAGTAAACATGTAGTAGACAGCAAGATATCCAAAGGCCCGTGGTGAACACACATAACCAGATCATTAGTGTCCCAGCCCCATGATCTCCTCGGCTGCACGTCGAAGGATCCTTGAGCAAAACACTGAACCTCAAACTGCTCCTGATGAGCAGCTCGGCACGTTGCATGGCAGCCTCTGCTGTCAGTGTATGAATGTGTGTGTGAATGGGTGAATGTGACGAGCGTTGTAAAGTGCTTTGAGCTGTCAATAGACTGCTATAGAAAGTCCATTCCCCTTTAAGATGGATTTAGGAAAAGTTTATCTCCTCCGGATTTCAA
The DNA here is from genome assembly GCF_040436345.1 of Pagrus major. Lineage (NCBI taxonomy): Eukaryota > Metazoa > Chordata > Actinopteri > Spariformes > Sparidae > Pagrus > Pagrus major. The sequence continues at coordinate 975,360 of NC_133220.1, read as the reverse complement.
CAAATGGATACAACCCACAGGATCACATGAGCAGCAGTGACAAACCTCATGTATCACTGCAAAGTCAGATTTTGATACATTTGGTGATTTCTGTTTGGTCCAGTCGGTATGTCCTCGATGATTTAGGTGCTGTTGTGCTGAACCACCTCCCTGTGTTTTTCTCACATTACATACATTATGTGTTCATGTATATAATACAGGTAAAATAATGCATTAAAAGAAGGTACAGAGAGCAGTTTGTACTGTAATCTCCTGCAGCACAAACACTGCAATCAGGTGTCCAACAGTAACTCAGTCTACAAACAGAACGTGACAGATGTGTTTTCTATGACACACCAGTTGATACTGTTGAGAGTGAAGGAACATGAGGGAAGTTTGACCGCCTGCTTTAATTAAACTTGAATATGCACAGAAAGGTGCTGATCGTGTGCGATGCATCTGTTTAGTGTTGTGACTGTATGCATGAAGAAATCCACTTTAGCGCGCTCTCACTCTGGCTGCATCAACATCTGCGGTCCTCTTACTATTCCAGACTCGACCGTGTTGTAGTGACTGAAAGCAGCACAGCAGATGAGATGGTTATCTGAGGTCAACAGGCCGTCCTGCTCCTCTTTCATGTGCTGCTCCACCTTCTGTCCCGCTGTCTGTGCAGCTCACAGTGGATGTGACCAGCTGCCAGCGCCTCAGGAGCGTCTGGCTCTGCGGCTACAGTTAGCAGCCTCGTCTTTCTGGCTGCTCCGCTGCTTTCTACAGTGTCACAGCGTCTTATGTGTCGTCAGTCGAGTGCAGACGTCAGCGGAGGTCTGTGATTGGCCCTCAGCTCTGCCTCTGGAGACCCAAAATGAAACTCCACCAACTTTACACTTAAAGTGACGACAAGAACTTTCAGTTTTTGTTGATTCTAGCGCCGCCTTTGGACAAAAGCGGTACGACACCAGCGCCTGCTGATGTATAGATCTTTGCTAGCATGTGCCGGCGGCGCATGCATTTGTTTTGTGAATTGTTTTTTGATATATGTGATCGGAGCCGAGCACATGCATTATTAATAACTATATAAAAACAGCAGTCTGTTCACTGATGGTCATTTATAATCATCAGAGTAATCAGAGACTGTTTCAGAAACACTTCCTTGTAGTCACTTTAAAGATCTGTTTTATTGTGAAGGAGAATACTCGAAGCTTGGACACAAGACTTTCCTCACTGTTTACTTACTTTACTAGAAATACGCTGCTGTTTTTTCCATCTTCGCCTCCAAAGTCTCAAAAATGAACTTGACGATGAAGCGAGTGTCGAGCTGTTCTCAGAGCTCAGAGCACAAATGCTCCCAGGCCAGGATGTTTTCCACTCACACATAATGTTCTGTGTGTTTGTGTGCACAGGTTTAGAGACTAATTAAAAGCCGTAAAGGAGCTCCATGTTTCGCTCTTTATCGGCCTTTTGTCTCTTTTTCAAAACAGTCATTATTCTTCTTCTTCGTCAGCTCTGGGATCAGCTGGACATCTTACTCTTATAGACTCGAAGGAAAGTCCATAGAAATATGACAGTGTATCGTCTTAATATAAAGGAATCTTCTGTGATAGTTTCTTACAGGTGTCTTAACTGTATTTTTATATAACACTTTGCATTGTGGGAGCAAGAAGCCCCGCCCAAAACACCACCCAGTTTTCCACCACATGGACTTAATAATGTGCAATTTATGTGATTATGCTAAGTTATGTAATTAAAGGGGCTCATGGACAATAACTGACTACAAGTTGTTACAATATGTGAGCAGATTGTCTCAAAGCCTCTCCGAGCTCCGCTAACAGCAGCTAACGTTAGTTCAGTCATATCATGAATCTATCATAAACTATCCACCAGCTTCCACAGAGCCCCTTTAGTCAAATATACAGTATGTTAAACATCAGCGTTCAGACCAACACGCTGGTCGACACTGAAGCTAACTGTGGTCTTTTTCATGTGATATCTGAGGAGGTTTCAGGTCAGATTCCTCAGAGATGTTAAATGTTTCCCAACAGCCTCCCTTCCTCCACTTTTTATCTTCGCCCCATCTTCCTGTTCCATCCCCTCCTCCTCCTCCTCTTCCTCCTCTGTCCACACTTTACTTTCCTTATTTTCTTGATAATCAGATTCTGTTTATTGAAGCTCACCCTTCCGTCCCTTCAAACCCCTCCAAGCTCTCTCGCTCATCGTCTTTACATTGTCTCCTCACCCTCTCGTACGTATTCCTGCCTCGTAGCTCTCTGCTTCATGATGTACTAATACAAGGCTCTCATGTTTATTCACACACACACACACACACACACACACAGCACAGATATTGTTTTCATTTGCTTGTCTTAGGGCACTTTACAGAGGCAGCGCTGCCACACGCTTTCCTCCTGACTTCTGCTGCAGTGTTTCCCTCAGAGACGACGCAGAGAGAAAGTTTTAGCTCGGTTCTGACGAGTACGTTCACGGACTTTTACAAACACGCAGACGGGCTCTCTGCAGCGGTCCCTTGGGCTTATTGAATCTGTCTTCAGAGGCCTGATGTTTTACAGCAGTGGAGCATGTCAGTGTATGTGTTGTTTCTGAAGGTAAGCAGGTGGATGTACTGTACTATAAAGCTGCTGAGGCAACAAGGAGAAAAGAGGAAACTGGATGTTTGAAGAACAAAAACCTGATTATTAAACGCAGAAATCACTCTCGTCCCTCAGGGACGATGGAAACAGTCTGACAGGATGTGGAGACATTCAGATGCTGAAGTTTAAGACTTTGATTCATTCTAAAATGAAAAGTGTGCACAGGTTGTGTTCTGGTGCTCGATGTGGAAAGTTTTATATACAGGTGCTGTCGGCTCCCTGCTGCAGTTTGACCTGTTCATTGTAACACCAGTGTGCATCTGTTGACGATGACTTCTAAGGTACTAAAAGTTGGCCTTTAAGGTTATTTTAATCAACTTTAATGACACAAGTCCTCAAAGGTGGTCAAAAAAACAAAATATCATCTTTCCAATGTAGAAACTTTACTTTTATAACAACTACAAGGTTGAATATCTCGTAAACAATTTGACTCTGCAGACATTATTCACACAGATGTTTCTGAAGCAGTGACACTGAGACGGCTGCAACTGAACAACAGTGAATTCACTGTAATTGACTCCAGCATAAAAAAACAACCTCTAATCACATTTTCATGAGACGCATTTTTTTATTTTGTTTTGTCAACAGTGAAAACGCAGCGGCGTTACAGTCACCGTACAGGATGCTGTTCAGATATACACACCAGGGAACAATCAGTCTGCAGCGTAGACGCACTGCACATCCAGTGTGTGTGACAGCTGTTTGCATCGGGGCTTCTCAGCACCAGCTGCTGATACAAAAGTATATTAACAGACGTATAAAATATCAAACAGTGAGGAAAAGGAGACAAATGATGACCTCATCGACTTTCCATACCGTCACACCTGGAATTTAGTTCATTTGGTTTGAAGTTTGCCTCGTGTCCGTCCCTCCTTCAGTCCTCCAGGATGCACCTCACAGTTTGACAAAGACACTGAGGTAAAGACACTGAGGTAAAGACACTGTGAGGTAAAGACACTGAGGCAAAGACACTGTGAGGCAAAGACACTGTGGTAAAGACACTGAGGTAAAGACACTGTGAGGCAAAGACACTGTGAGGCAAAGACACTGTGAGGTAAAGACACTGAGGCAAAGACACTGTGAGGTAAAGATACTGAGGCAAAGACACTGTGAGGTAAAGACACTGAGGTAAAGACACTGTGAGGTAAAGACACTGAGGTAAAGACACTGTGAGGCAAAGACACTGTGAGGTAAAGACACTGAGGTAAAGACACTGTGAGGTAAAGACACTGAGGTAAAGACACTGTGAGGTAAAGACACTGAGGTAAAGACACTGTGAGGTAAAGACACTGAGGTAAAGACACTGTGAGGTAAAGACACTGAGGTAAAGACACTGTGAGGTAAAGACACTGTGAGGTAAAGACACTGAGGTAAAGACACTGTGAGGTAAAGACACTGAGGTAAAGACACTGTGAGGTAAAGACATTGTCAGTGTGAGCATGTTAGCGTGCTGATGTTGGCATTTGTTTCCTCTTCAGAGTGCCGTGCTGCTCACACACCCGTTGGTCCGTCGTGTCAGAGTGGGCAGCACTGTTTTATTCACCAGCAGTCTGTATGATTACAGAGTACAGATGATAACATCAACTGTAACCAAGCTCACATAATCCCATCCAGAATCTCATCTCTGTATCTTGTCAGTGAATGGCACCATGCTGTGTATCACTCTCACACATCTTATCAGCGAGCCCGTCCTGAGACGAGTAATGAAGATAAAGTCGGGGGTAAACAGATAATATTGAGACGTGAGAGTGTTTTCAGTCTCAGATCTGAGCTGCTATCTGGATTCACACACGCAGTCTCGCCTGAAGGGACGAAAGCAAAGAGAGCCGGGCAGCTTTCACATTTAATTCAGGGGAGGCACCGGGAAGATGAAGAGGAGTCACAACAGGATGTTAAAGCAGGGATCTGTGTTTACACATCATTATCACATGATTACATTAATAAAGGCTGATTTTTAACTGTTAACAGACGTTAATTTGCCCCGAACTTCACTCATAATCTTTTAATACAGAGGCTGGTGAGTAATCCGTTTATTTTCAATGCAATCAAATCACAAAAAGACGCATCTTTATCATATCAGGCATCAAATAATTAAAACTACAGCATCACCAATAAACAACAGAGGTTTGGGTTCATGTGTTAAGTGGCTGAAGTTAAAGTGGAGTCGACAGCAGCTGTTTGGTACCTTGAGTCATACAAGTTTTATCCTGAATGAGGCGAGGAGAGCTGATTATCTGGTTCTGCGGGCTGTGTACTATCCTCCTGTGAGAAAGAATAATATGAGGCAGAAGATATCGTCTGAAGAAGACAATAATTAAGCCCTGAAGATTTATCAGCCAGCAGCACTGGGCTCCATTCATCTCCAACTTCTCCTGCTCTCTCGGTCCGTTCCTGTTTCTCTAACAAACTTTCATCTTTTCTGCGTCTGACTCTCATTTTATTATTTCACTTCTTTTTCTGCGTCTCGTTCTCCATCTGGGTGCTTCGACATTCTCTGGCACCAAAGAAGAAGTGAAACTGGAGTGAAAAGGAGGCAGCGAGTTAAATGTATTAATCTGTGAATATCTCAGCGTTGTCACTGACTTTCTGCTCTGCTGTCTGCACTCAATCCGACCTTACCCATGTTGTGATGCAGAGAAGTGAAATAGTTTCACTACAATCTTACAAAACTACTTATAAAGTGTCAATAAACCTCATTTACCATTTAAAATCTGTTTATAAATCATAAACAAGTTATAACTGTTATACCTGCCAACATTAGGCTGTCAAAAGTAGTGGGAGCATCGCCGGATATGACGACACACAGAAACTGAGAAACACCGTTTGATTCTTATAACTATACAATTGTGAGATTAGCGGAGAAAACAGGGAGACCCCCTGTTGGCAGGTATGAACTGTTCTCATGCATGGAAGCAGACTCACTATTTGGCTCCAGTAACATGTTAAGTGTTAAACAACACAATTTATTGATGGTGGTATGAAATGTATTAATATAAATGTAGGCGTGCTGTATCAAGGCAAACAACAATGTCAAAGCTTTATTGTATGAATCTGGTGATTTGATGTGATTATTCAGATCAGCTCAGTCACCAGGAAACATGTTGGCAGTTAACGCTCCTGCAAACCACAAATACGTCCAGATTTGTACGTGTCATAGGCTACGTATCATATTGACATTTGTACTTAAGTGTCATATCACGTTCACATGACATGTTTATTACCTGATCGTCATGTCAGGAGGTGGAGGTGGAGGTGGAGGAGACGGTGACTGAGTCACAGATGAAAACCTAAAGACACTTTGCAAACATGTATTCTGTTGATTAAGAAATGCTGTTAACAAATAACTGGCTGATAAATCTGAGTTCACTATTTGGCAAGTAACAGCTGTTGCCCTTTTTTTAATCCAATATGTTCTCACAGCTAATTAATTATTGTGTGTCAGTGTGAACAACCCAATTAGCAAACAAATTATAGACCATTTATTAGTCCTTTTTATAATTGAAGGTTTGGATCTAATATTCACTTCTAGTGATTTTAATCTCATACAGTATATAATTATGTATAATAATAAAGAATGTCAAGTACTGGACACATTAAATGTTGACCTGAATGTCTGAACCACATTTCACAACTATCCGTCCATCAGCTGTTAGTTTAAATGTATAATCTCGGATTGGTTCAGTGTTTTGTCGACACACCTGAGAAGATATCCTGCAGGTGGTGACGGTTTCTAACGCTGACCTCTAACTGACCAGAGACACACTGAGAGAGGAGGCAGCAGGAGAGCTGTGAGTCAACAGAGGCTCAAATTAACAAATCAATCTATTCAAACTGCGATCGATCTGTTTGTTCAGCTCAATTAGCATATTTGATTTACGGTGATGCAAAAGTCCAGAGGAGGTTCAAGAAGAGGTCGTGCATGTTTGAGGAAGAGTCTCAACCCAAACTGTGTGAGTGGACTGCAGTCCGGCCCGGGGACGGCTGCAGACAGACGAGACACATGTGACGCCGCTGGCCTCTTCTCACCTGCCGATATGTGATGGATGGATCTCAGATGTTAAAGTGTCCTTCTTACGGCTCCAGCAGAATCCATGAGATTTGTGGAAAAACGACAAGAACCTGTAACGTCGTCTATCGTCTGTTTGACTGATTTATGATCGAGTCGTTGACACTTTTACCAAAACAAATGATCACACATTAATTGCTGTAAGAGTAACCAGGAGCCTTCAGGCCCTCGGATGGACACGTCCACCTTCCTTCACCTTCACTATTATCCAGGGAACCCCGCGGCTTATTATCCCGTCAGAGACAGAGCAATAGAGCAACAGGCTCCGATCATCGCCCCGGGTGATTTCACTGCACAATCCTCTGCTATCACACTGATTAATCACAAACCTACAGGGTGACTCAGTATTGCTTCTGTAACTCCCGTGCAGTTGCAGAGACTCGGAGCCCGCAGGGTTTCCTCTGTACTCGGCCCGACGTCGGCTGCTGCTCACCAGTGGTAGCTCACCTCGCTCTATCAGCGGTGTGTTATTGTCCTCGGGCTCAGCAGTCCATCATCCAAAGCTTCATTATACGACAGTTCATGCCGCCTTAAAAGATATTACCCTCAGTGAGACTGACATCTCTGCTGCTCCTCTTTTATTTGTTTGGTTTTCTGCTATAAAATACAAAGAAACTGAATATGAGAAACTGTTTTTTCTCTCTCAAGTTGAAGAGGATTTCTGGGAAGAGGAGTGAACGAGCTCAGTCGGTGGAGCATCACATTTTTTAATCTCTTTGTCCACATTCAGCACGTTCACCTGGGCTGGAGTACGTTGATAGCTTCAAATGAGCCGCACTTACTGCCTAATCCTGAACTGCAATTAAAGAGATGATTTTGCTCCATTGGAGGACAAAATAAAATAAATAAAAGTATAATTGATTTCAGGATGCCCTCAAAAACAATTACTGAGTGAATCCACAGAGAGTTTTCAGACATCAGCCACTTTCTCGTCTGACAGTTGATGAAATGAAGAAGGACAAATGTGTAACCACTGGCTGTTAATCATTTTCCCTTTCTGAAACCTGCAGTTAGCTGATGAGGGTTAGGAAGGAAGCCAATTTGGCAGATCTAGAGTCTCCTGGCTCGTATCAGCCCATCTTATTATTCCTGTCTTAACTGCAGTCCATTACAGTTAAACTGCAGAGATAGAGACTGACAAGACGGGAAAAACACTGTGCAATTTAATGCAATCAAATACATCCCTGTAATAACCACCACCATGAAACTGAATTTTAAACTGTTATTGGAATTTCATCAACACTGTGTGACTACTTATGGGCCTCAGTTAGAGGATGTGAATTATTATGATGGCTCAGACACATTCATGAATAAAATGGTCTAAATGAATGTTCTGAATATTTGTGAGATTGACTTTCAGTAAAAATGAGTGTAAATTGGAGTTGTTGTTGTCGGACACCTTTTCCTCACAGTGAGTACGTCCACCTGTTTCTCCTTCATACTGTGAGTGAAGAGGAGGAGTTAATCTGTTCGTGTAACCTGGAGGAGAAGAGTAAACAAACACACAGTTGTTAAGCGGGACGAGCTCGCCTGGACGCCCACACAGTGAAATCCCATTGATGACTCACAGTTGAGGTCGGATACAAAATATTGACAACTTCATTCAAAGAGTATCTGAGATTTAGATACAAAGTTTAATATCCACAACTGTGTGGATCAAAAGTCAACCAAGTCTCATGAGGTGAATGTTGTGAGTGCTCCTAATCAGTGCTTTGATTCGGTAACCATGGCAACATGAGACATACCATTATCCACCAGTATCCTGAGGAGATGACGGGGAGATGATTGTTGGTGATATCTTCGGTGCTCGATGTATCTTGTGTAACTAACAAAGAATGAAAATAACTGACGTTCTGGTGGCTTTAGAAGCGTTAAGCTAACCGAGCCAAGCAACACAAATAGTGTTGGTAGTATTCACTTCATAATGTAACTGGATGAATGACACACTGTACCAGGCGCTCTGAGACAGAGCATTAGTGTCCTGTTATGGAAAAAAAGTGACCGGACGCACTGGAAGTCAGGACCATAATTCACAGAGCAAGGTGGAGATATTGGTACATTATCCAGAGGAGTCGTGTGTCTCCCTGCTCAGAAACACTGAGGAGATATTTTCAAGAAACACAAATACAGAATGGAGGAAAACATGTCGACTTTGATTTTAAAATCCTCCCAAATCTGAGACTGTTTGCTTTCACTGTTTTACTATTTAGTTTGAATAAATACAAGCTGCCACATGATTCACATTCATTTAAAGGCAGCACACGTATCTTACACTGAATTGTATCAATGCATTCACAAGAGAGACGAGCTACAAGCTAAACATCACTGCCTGTTACAGACGCAGGTACAACACACTGCCTGTTGAGCTTATACTGCGATCTCAAGCATGTGATCGCAGATTAAATACATCATTTTCCAGCCATTCAAACAGTAGTTTAACAAAGGTGACAACACTGCTGGTCGTCTAAAGGATGAGTTTAGGGTTTTTGTAGATCATCCTGTTTCTGATCCAATCCTCGGACAGGAGCTTCAACCTCATCAAGTCTCTGCTGGTTGCCGGCACGCTAAGAAACGATCAGACACGATGTGCCATTAAAACAGCAAACTGCCATTAT